>NC_089585.1:100621058-100785440 GCF_019320115.1 Miscanthus floridulus
ATATTTATGATACTGGCGACTGACAATTAACAACAACCCGATCATTTCCATATGACTTTTCAGACCGGTCATCGAGAATATCTTGCTTCCCCAGCGTTTCCACCCCCAAAACAATACTATGTTGCAAAGATTTGGCACAAGTGACAGGCTCTCTTGACAACCTTTCTCCTATTCGTTTGATTTATAAGTCAGTATTTTTTCAGTCAATAAACAATATTTTTTTTCTCATAATAAATTAGTCAATAAAATTAGTCAATAGTAATTTCAGTCGTAACTTTTCAGTCAAGCGAACATGGCACTTTGCTTTGACACGATTACACGAGTGAGCTTTGGCATTATGACGCTCTGCCGCCACGCGATCTCACCAAACAACCACTCCCTCCCGCCCGGCCCCAATGGACGAGCGAGGGCGATGGATTAGGCGATTTCTTGTACGTACTTGCGTGGACGCCGTCAGAGACTTGGGACGAGGAATTAGAGGACCGGAATATCATAGCATTATTAGTTCACTTGCCTTCATTAATCAACACGTAATCTAAGTACTACCACTACCGGTTTGTCTTATTAGGTGAGCTAAGACAATATTGTAATGGCGTAGTCCATGTGTCCACATTGTTCACTGCACGTAGCTGCCCCGGCTCGATGGATCTGGGGGTCACTCTTCTTCCGATGCTCCCATCACCACAGATCGCGCGACGTGCGTCAGGTGCGAGGCCTCAGCCCTCAGCTCCCTGCAGGTGGGTGCACTGCATGTACCTGAACTGTCGCAACCGCGGATCGGTTGGGCTGGTGGAGCTGTAGCGCGGGAGTCCGCACATCGGTTGGGCTGGTGGAGCTGTAGCGCGGGAGTCCGCACATAGGCTGTTGGTAAGTTGGTAACCCCTGACTAAAATTTAGGAGATGTTACATGAGGATATCATATGGGTGTTTAGATATTAATAAAATAAATAAATTATAAAATCCGTCACTATTTCACGAGACAAATTTATTAAGCATAACTAATTCGTCATTAGCGCATGATTGCTGTAGCACTACGTTGTCAAATCATGGACTAATTAGGCTTAAAAGATTCATCTCGCAAATTAGTCACAAACTATGCAATTAGTTTTATAATTAGTCTATATTTAATACTCTATACATGTGTCAAACATACGATGGGACACCTGTTAGATAATTAGGCATTTTCATTATCAATTTAATCCAGAAATATAACATCAGTAGGTTCGTGACGGCATATATGTGCATGTGTATATCTCTAATAAACGTTACAACATGCAGAGATGACATACAGATGAATACATTAAAAGCATAAAGTACAGTAATCACATAGATTAGAGTGTACCCAGCGGAGGGTCCCATGCCGAGGGCATCCGAGGCTCCATTCGTACTAGTCGACATAGTGCGTTGTTCGAAGTCGCGGACCATAGTCGGTGCAGGACGATGTTCGCAGTGCAGTCCCACGAACGGATTACCAGGAAGAAGACGCCTTGCTGTTCCGCAGGTAATCTCCGGGAAGAAGACAGGTTCCAAGAGCGATCGTCACCAGGAAGAAGGTGTACGTGGACAAGCAGTCGCGGATCGCTCTCCAAAAACCTAATCGCCGCACACCCCGTGCAAGGTTCTCAGGCGAGCGAGTATTCTGGAAGCACCTACTCTCCCGCTACTCTGTGCGCGCAGAGGTACGGGACGGGGAAGCCAGAGGGCTGCTGAGATGTGGTTTCTCTCGGGAGCGGTTGCGGAATCTAAAGATCTGGACTGACGGAGGACTATGGATATATGGCTGCGACGGGAAGGAAGAAATGCAGTGGAGAATCCTAGGAGACGGAGAAGCGAAAGCGAAAATGACGGAAACTGATGCAATCAGTTCACCTCCACCATCAAAGGGGTAACTCCCGTGGTTATGTGGATTAAGTGGCAAAAGACTGACTATGCCCGCTCGCCGCCCACCCGCCTGCCACGCCACGCCATGGCCTCGGCCTCGGCCTCGGCCCGGCCCGCGCCCACGCCCACGCCCCGGCCTGGCCGATGGCGGCGGCACGCCTATGTCCTTTTCTCAGTTTCTCAATTAAGATGAATAATTTCCAACCATATAAGCTGAGTCAACATTCAGTTAAAATCCTATATAATATTAAACCATACAACGCTTAATGTTATGTACCATAGAGTTTTATTTGATTTATTAAATATTATATGGGCCAAGCCCATATTATATCCAACAATCCCCACCAAACTCTAGGGTTTATAACAAAGTAGTCTAATAACCATATTTCTTTTATATATCATTGTTTCGATGAAGACTGTTAAGTTGAACATCCATATAGAGCAATAGTTTCACTCGGTCATAACTGAACAATGGACTAAGCCTTAAATTACTAGTTTTGTGTGAGGTGAATGTCACTAAAGTCCTTAGCTGATACTTGGCTGCAAAAGACATCCCCTCTATTTGAAGCATATAAGTCATATTTCCAATGCCTTTCATGGGTATTTAGAGATCACCCAAATCTTATAGACTGTGACCAGCAGTCTGACTCATATAGGTGTGCTCCTCAAAAGATGTTCTGTAGGACAACATCTTTGCTTTAGCAAGCCACTTGAAACACATTAAGATAACAACCAACCTGCCTTACAGATAGGAAAGATGTGCATCAGAGATGAGTCTTGCTAAGGATCTTTCCTCATAATTTACTACTAGCTTGTTTCACCATCCTACTTTATGAGATCTCCGATCACATAGAACAGGTTACCACTATAGTAAATTTTAAGTGGGTCTCAAATCCATCTCTCTCGATGCACTTTCTATCACATTACGTGATAGACCCTTAGTAAATTGATCTGTCAGATTGTTAGACGTGTGAACATAGTCCAATGCTATTACTCCGGAGTTTCTCAATTTTCTGACAGATTTCAGTCATCTCTTAACATGCCTTGTGGACTTCATGTTATCCTTAGAACTGTTAACCTTCGTAATCACAGTCTGGTTATCACAGTTCATATAAATAGCTGGTATGGGTTTTTCAACAACTGTAAATTCATAAGGAGATCACAAAGCCACTCAGACTCAGAGCCAGCGGTGTCCAATGCTATGAGTTCTGCTTCTATTATAGACTTCGTTAAGATAGTCTACTTGCAAGACTTCTAGAAAACAGCGTCACCTCCAAGCGAAAACACATATCCACTTGTGGCATAAAGCTCATTAGCATCAGAGATCCAGTTGGCATCACAATAGCCTTCCAGAACTTTCGGATGTCCGGTATAACGAATACCATAGTTCATGGTGCCTTTTAGATAGCGAATCAGTCTCTCAAGAGCACGCTAGTGATCATCTTCCGGGTTTGACACAAACTGGCTCAACTTGCACACAACAAATGAAATGTCAGGCCTTGTTGCACTAGCAAGATACATGAGCGAACCAATAATCTGGGAATATCTCAACTGATGCCTTGTTATTCTCCGTTTTTTCCTCAGTAGCACACTAGGGTCATAAGGTATAGGAGCAGGTGCACAGTCACTAAACCCAAAGCGACTCAACACATTTTCCGCATAGTGGGATTATAACAGAGTTACCCCACCATTACCTTCTCTCAGATGTTTGATATTAAGAATAATATCAGCCTCTCCCAAATCTTTCATCTCAAAATTATTAGTTAAGAATTTCTTCACCTCCTCAATCACTTTGACGCTGGATCCAAAGATCAGTATGTCATCAACATATAAGCACAAAATGACTCCTTCACCCCCACCATACCGATAGTACACATATTTGTTAGCTTCATTCACAACAAAGCCAACATATGTTAAAGTTCTATTGAACTTCTCATGCCACTTCTTAGGAGCTTGTTTTAGGCCATATAATGACTTTAATAACTTACACACCTTGCCTTCTTAACCATTCGCTACAAATCCATCTAGCTGATCCATATAGATCTCCTCCTCCAACTCTCCATTTAGGAAAGCTGTCTTAACGTCCATTCGATGAACGATGAGACCATAAGAGGCTGTTAGGGAAAGTAAAACTTGAATTGTGGTCAATCGGACAACTGGTGAATAAGTATCAAAAAAATCCTCACCTTCCTTTTGAGTATAACCCTTGGCCACAAGCCTTGCCTTGTACCTCTCGATAGTACCATTAGGCCTAAGCTTTTTCTTGAACACCCATTAGCACCCTATGGGCTTGCACCCATAGGGACGATCAACTATTTTCCAAGTTCCATTAGACATAACAGAATCTATCTCACTCCGTACTGCTTTCTTCCATAAGTCAGCATCAGGAGAGGAATATGCCTCTTCAATGGTCGTTGGTGTATCATCCATAAGGTACACAATATAGTCATCACCAAAATATGGCAGAACTACCTAATCTAATGCCTTCCAGGAGTGCTCGTCTTCCATTAGACACTAAGCACATAAGGGAGAATACTAAATTACTCGGTTCCATCGGGCACACCCCAGGGGAGAACACAAAAATCCACATTTTTGCCATCTGGATCACAAATGAGAGAATAAAGCTTACAATGTTCTTAACCATTTCTTACATCACTTTTAATACAACATTAGAGTATAATATTTATTATTATAACAACAGAATGTATTCATATTACCAGAGTTATAAACCATTTAATTGAACAACATAATATAAACATGTGATCAGCATTAAAGTGGAAATAAATATTTAATCATGATATGATGAAGTATTGATATATAAATTAGGACAACAGATTATGAATTTTACAAGGTTACTTAAGCTTTAAATTAGAAAACACCTTAAACATGAAAAAGGGGCTGGCGGCCACTAACTGGCCCAGCAGCCTGCTCGGCCAGGATCAGCGGCAAGCAGGCCCAGGCGATGCACAAGGCGCGCGGCCAGTGGCCCATAGGCGCTCACGGCAACAGGCCGGCCCAAGCGGTGCAGGCATCGACCCAACGCGGGTAGAGGCGTGGACGACCCAGCGAGCAGGCAGCGGCCCGGCGCGGCGGTGAGTAGGCCGGCCCACATGCGGACGAGCACGGCCACAGATTTAGGCAGTGGCCAACTTGTAGGAAAACCTCTGAACTCCCTCTAAATCAACTAAGCCTTTACTCGTAAACTGATGAGTCTTGCGCTTTTGCGAAATGAACCCGATAAATAACCCTATTTGTGTTTCCTCACTTTCTCACCTTCTCAAAATAGAGCATGGAGCAGAGCAGAGCGCCGGCTGATGATGGGAACAACGTGATGGGATCGGGGAAGGCACAGAGGAGGCAGACCACCTGCCGGCAAGCCACATGGGGATACGCACAGCCTCAGGCTGACCGAGGCAAGAGCCGAGCAGGGCTCCGAAAGCCTACCCGCGTGAGCCATGGAGGCGGCACGCCGGCCATGGTAGGTGAGGCGGCAATGGCAGCACTAGAGGCGGTGAGGAAGAAGAGGGGGACGCCAATGGAACACATGGGTGCTCGCAAAGGAGAGCCGGGCAACAAACTACGGAGTGGCACTGCGGTGGTGCGGCGCGCCTAGGAGGGCTGCGCTGCGGTGGTGGAAGGCGCAGCTATGGCGGGCGCATGCGCAAAACAGTAGCATGGGCCAAGGGCTCAGTTGCGCCCACGAGCGCGGTGGTCGAGTAGCGGGGAAGGAATGGACGGCAGCTTGTGCGCTAGCATGGGGGAAGGACCAGCTTCGGCGCAGATGGGATGCGGGGAGCAGGCCAAGGTGACTCAGCCGCTGCGGGTGCGGCCCAAACGGGTTGCTTGGCCGGGCGGCTTAGGAGCACCAACGCATAGCATGAGAGAGGTAGCGCAGCATTCCAGGGTGAGGTGGCCACGGCATGCCGGCAAGGGCACGAACAACGGTAGCCGCGAGCGGTAGCAGCCGAGCAGAGGGGATGGCGCTACGATTCATCGTGTGGAGATGGTGGCGAAGGAGCGGCACTGGAGGGGAAACACCATGGAGCATAGGCTAGCGTAGGCCAGAGGTACAGGTGCGCCTACATGTGCGATGGCCAGGCAGCAGCGTCAGTGGGCATGTAGGACAAGGGCAAGGGCGTACGGCGCTGCTGCAGTGAGAGCGAGGAGCAGCGTGAGGTAGTAGGAAGCTTTACAGGGCTCTGTGTGAGTCATGGCGACGACGACTACAGCAAAGATGGAGCAGCACACAATGCAGGGAAGCAGAGGAGGAGGGACGCCGATGCTATGCGGAGGAACATGGAGGAGCGGCGCTATGGGACCGTGGAATGCTCTCGCGTGAGACGGGGAAGGAACCGACAGAGAGAGTGACTAAGAGAGTGAGCGGGGAGGGCGAGCTGAGCTAGACTCCTCGGTTGCAGAAAAAAGAAATGAAGAGTACCGACAGCAGCAACAGCTCGACCTCGGCATAGAGGCATACAACAGCGGTAGGGACACGTCCAGTCGATCAGTTCACTTGCTAGTCCATAACTCAACCACGATAGCCAATAGGCAAGACAAGCCATAGAGGCACGGAAGGCAGGCAATGGCAGCAGAGGTAGACAAGCTCAAGGGGAATAAGCAAGGAGACACGTGCGGGCTTGATTACTTCTTAAACACGACGGCCGGATGGCCTAGCCCATCGTGGCCGGCAGGGCGTGCCAGTTGGCACGGACAAGACCGCGCTATTCATTGCACTAGCGATGATGCGAATGAAACGGGTAGTCGAATGGTGGCGCTCACACATAAAAATATATCGGACGCGACGCAAGCGAGAAAGAGGGAGCAGCGGCACGACAACTGGACTCGACGACGCGGTGCGACGTGAATGTGAATAGCGATACGTCGTTGGTACTCCAAAAGATTTAAATCCTATCGACCACCATCCCTAAATATTTCACGCGATAGCTCCTACTCCATACCCAGCCATAGAACAAAATATTAGGTGGTATGTAATTATTTTGCGCAAAATAATTCACCACAAACAATGCTTTAAAATATAATTTCTGATTTTTATCATTGACGTGAAAGGTGGTTTTTAAATTTTTTAAATCCGAGAAAATCGTTTCGAAAATTTTACTTAGGCCTAAATCGCGGTGCTGAACGAGCTCGTAACACCAGGGGTGTTACAACCAACCCCCCTTAAAAAGAATCTTGTCCCGAGATTCGAAGCTAGAACTAGAAGAGGGGAAACGCGATTACATTACGTAGATCAAGGATTACACGAAAGATCACACTACTTCGAATACCAAACCACACAGGGATTTAGAGATACATGGTTAAGAGCAACCTGGTACAACCAAGACTTAATCCAAAAGTCAAGATAGACGAGGGCAATGGAGAAACAATAAGATAATGAGTATCCAAAACATGGCGTAGGTCCAACAGTTCCAGAAACAGTTGGCTGAGAAGTAAAACATCATGAATCCTAGGATCTACTAACCAATGGTAGCCTTGAACTTCTTTGGAAACTAGATCCTTTCTTCTTCTTAGATTACACCATCACCTCAGACTGTCGAACCTAGCTTCACAATGTCGACTGGATTTTGTAACTCTACTATGAATGTGAGGGAATGGGATGAAGAAGAAGAAGAGCAAGGACCAAGGGTATTTATAGGGGCGAATGGAGGTGGGGCGCAACACACCAGAGTGGATGCGGTGGGGATAGGATGCACAAACAATTCATGCTATGGGGGTAAACATAGCCATGGTGCGTTCCCTACACAAGCGAGCGGATGGGAAATAAAGGGGAGGAGATAAGAGGGTGCGCTCGACGAGGGAGGCGTGCGAGCGGTTGTGTCCCCAAAAGAAGAAAGAAGGGAGAGGGAAGGGAGGGTCCGGTATGAGGGACGAGGCATGAGAGTCGAGAGCTGATCGGATGCTAGGAAAAGGAGAAACGCACAGTGCACAAAGACGGCGAGTGCGGCACGATGCCGCGGCCACGCAAAAACAAGATGCTAAACGCCCGATATAGACAACGTTCATAGGGCACGCAGCGAAATGACCCAGCATGCATAGCGCGGTCAACTAAACATAGGGCTTGGGACTTGACATCCACTCAGACTTATACAATCACTCCCGACTACTCGAGATTAACTTTCCTTACTACTCTTCTTTTTCTTTCCTTTACTCTACCACATCTGTCTTCCGTGTAAACCAAGACCATGTCATACGTTCTTCCTCCTAAACCACCTCCTCTTGCTTACCTTGAGAGAACACTATGTCATCAACCTGTTGTGGATTTCCCGTTTAAACATCTAAATATTTTCAAGGAGAATATTTGTAGCAAAAGTGGTATGACAGTGTAACTTGGCAAAGATACTTGGTTAACAACCTCGATTCCAGCACGTGCCGAGTAGCATCGCCATATGGCAGTTGTTCCACAGGGAGCCCTTGGTTTCATCGTGACACCATAAGCTTTTAACCAGGCAACTATTACCAACTTACATGCCATGAAGGCAGTGGGGTCATAGACCACAGAGTAAGAGGGGTATTGCAAGGGAAAAAATCAAACAACAAGGGTTCCCTTTACAACAAGGGACAAGGAATTCAAATCCAACGGTGGATTTGATTTAAAGAGATTCAAGTGTTCTGTTGGAACATCCACAATTAGTCAATACAATGTCCAAAATTATCCAATAATGGCTAATCTACTGGTATTTGAATGGCAATTTCTCTTGTAACCCGCTTAATATCGCCCTTGAAAACTTTAAGCACGTCTAAAGAAACTTAGGATAGATGAATGCAATAAACACAGCAAAATAACAAATTGCATATTCCAACGGTCTTATACGGGCACATCATATAGGCATCTAGTCCCCCATTCACGACACAGCATTCACCTTCTGTCGGATGACCTCAATAACTATGGACGACAACAACAGCAAGAGTACAATACTGGAGGGCAACAATGAAAAGCACTACTACTACTATACAACATTCCAAAGGCAACTAAGCTACTCTAGCCACGCATCTTCATTCCTAGGCTCGGCGGATTCTTCTACCGCCTAGGCTACGGATATACATCTTCTCGTGGCAACGGCTGAGTGAGACGAATCAAGGGTTCTATATCTAACACTTCTGAGGGTGGAGGTGCTGGCGGCGCTGCAACACCAATTCTTCTTCTTTCTGGTAGGTGGATAGGGATCCCTTCCAAGATCGGGGCATTCTGCCTTTCAGCAGCCAGCGTCCTCCGCTTGGCCCTAGTGACAAGATAGGCCTCACATAGCTAATGGACATGCTGGTCTTCAGCCTCCTTCAGAGCTTCCAACATGGCAGTCTCCTGGCTCTCAGTAGCTGCCTCACTGGCATGCGCTTCGATGAGCTACACCTAGAGCATCTGGTTGAAGATCTTTGCTTCC
The DNA here is from genome assembly GCF_019320115.1 of Miscanthus floridulus. NCBI lineage: Eukaryota > Viridiplantae > Streptophyta > Magnoliopsida > Poales > Poaceae > Miscanthus > Miscanthus floridulus. The sequence goes on from NC_089585.1 coordinate 100,630,337, forward strand.
TCGACGTGTCGAAGGCACGCCCTTAGCTCCAAGGCTTGCCGGTCATACTGCTTATCTAGAGCAAGCAGGTACATGGTCAAGTGCACCATGGTAGGACTATCTTCTTACACTTCCCGCCCTTGCAAAGCCTCCATACGAGCCCTCCATGCCCGCCGATTCTTGTCCAAAGGTGGAAAGAACCTCACAGGGGTACGGGCAATGGGCTCATCATAGATCTGGCATAGGTACCACAAGGCTTTGCGGGCCACAACCTAGTAGGTGTCGATGAAGCTAAAACCAGTTGCGGTCACACTCCAGGCTTCAGTGATGTCGGGGAACTCTTCACTCTTTCCAATATAGACGGTAACCTCACACCGCTCGGTGCCATGCTCCTCATACTCACGGCCCTCATACTTGGGACGATCTCTGACTCTGAGCTTTTGTAGGGTGGCATGCAGGATTCTAGGAAAACCCTCAATATTTAGACAGTAACTACTAATCTAGGCCCCTGCCATCTCTGGCGATGGTGGTGAGGAAGGCTGAGCGAAAAGCTAGCTTAAAGGAAAAGCTAAGCGAGCTAAAGTGCACCGAGTGATGGTACCAATGGCTAAGCCAGGCTCTGCTTATAAAGGCAGAGCAACAGTGGTCTAGGCATGGTCCACCAGGGTTCCTGCGTGGGATCACTATGAGCGAATCGACCAAATTCCGTGCATTCGAGGCAAGCTACGTGCGATGCCATTACTGACTAGTATGACTGTAGGGCAAGGGCCCGACAAGAGCGTAGAAATAGGGTACAGAGAGATGTGGATCATGACCGGCGTGAACCAAGGGTGAATGTGGAGCACGAAGCCACAATACAGACCTAACTCTGGAACAGAAATGAGCCAATCATGCACAATATGACACGTGTGACACCTATGGATAATGTATCTGCGAGCAATATGACACTACAATGCATAAACAGGATATGCATGAATTCACGTCCTATACGTCTTTCCACTGTTGCCAGCATATAGGGTAACCGTTTTTAGATTTTTGGCACATCGTTCTCTCCCTGTAACTAGTTGATACTATCAGACTATGCTCGAGTCAGTATACCTATAGAAAATTAATTAAGCCTACCTAAGTCAGCAGAGTGCCATCTATTCTAGATACATAACCATAGTAATAGGGCTACTTATATAACTTCGCATACAAACGTCATATTTTTTGGAAAGAATTTGTTGTCAATTTTTATTTTAGAAAAGGTTTCAAAAGCTTTATTTCATCATTTGCGCTCTAATACCACCTGTGGTAGAACCACCTAATTTAATGTCTCCCAAGAGTGCTCGTCTTCTATTAGACACTAAGCACCCAAGGGAGAACACTAAATTACACGGTTCTGTCGGGCACACCCCAGGGGAGAACCCAAAAATCTATATTTTTGTCATCAGGATCACAAATGAGAGAATAAAGCTTACATCGTTCTTAACCATTTCTTACATCACTTTTAATACAACATCAGAGTATAATATTTATTATTATAACAACGGAATTTAATCATATTATCAGAGTTATAAACTATTTAATTGAACAACGGAATATAAACATGTGATCAGCATTACAGCAGAAATAAATATCTAATCATGACATGATGAAGTATTGATATATAAACTAGGACAACAGATTATGAAACCTTCATTTATAAAAGCATTTGGTGAGAGTTATAAATAGCAACTATGATCGTAGTGTAAATAAATCCTCGCTGAGCCCACCAGAAGGTATCCACACACGAAGGGCTAGCTCTAGCATCCACCTATCACCTGAAACAGAGGGAATAAAACCCTAAGTACTCAATTGTACTCAGCAAGACTTACCCGACAGGATGAAAGAAAAGGCTCCAAGGATATGCAAGGCTATCTGACTTGTGGATTTATTACATTTGTAGGAAGCATTACTAAACGTGTGTCTTTATATTTGATTTTTATTAATAGCAGCATTGGTTCATTAACTAACCATTCTATGTAAGCACCTATGCTACTTTTAAGCAGGTGGTAAGCAATTAAATTTCCTTTTTCCATCTTTCATCTTTCAGTTCTTACTATGGTGCTAGGCATAAGACAAGCCGTATCGACTTGGTGGCGATTCACGAACCAATGTCCCCAGCTGGGTACCCCAAAAATACATGCTCCGCTTATACCCAAGGTACAAGTAGGACCAACCCATCACCCTCCTGTCCTAAGGTCCTAGGTCTCCATCCAAACTAGGACTCCAAGCCCCCGCCTCTGAGTCCCGGACTCAGTGCGGTGCAAGGACCTTCTCCACCAAAACAAAACCCTGATAGTCGGTCCGAAAAGAGCCAGAACCCATGACAAGAGAGCAATAAGTCTTCCAAGAGTCCATACATAAGTATGTACTCGGGATAATAAATATGTGACTTGGCTTGATGGCTTATGCAATGACCGGTCCTTAACCGACACACACAGAGAAAGTAGTGTAACCAAGCCATGCCCCACGTCCACGGCGACACAACCTCTTACACCCACCAATACCCAAACCATTTCCCTGCCCGGTCACTATTTTTTCTTTCCACCATTTATATTTTTCAAATGATAATGATATAGTAACATATTTCCTATATCTCGTGAGTGACAGGTAATCACTCGACTTCTACCGGTTCCTGTAGCATAGCAATCTACTCGATCCTGTCATACTAGTAAGACTCATAGGATAAAGATATATATATGCAAGTGGGTTTTAATCAACTCCTTAAAACTTAATGCACAAATATAATTTAAACTGCAGAAAAATAGGAGTTATGCACCGGGGCTTGCCTGGGTAAGATATATACTAAAAAGTTAGTATTTACATCTTTAGATCATCCATCATCAACTGAATAGGAAGCCCATTGCATCATCTCCTGGAGAGAATACCATTACACCATCTTTAGATTCCCTATCATCCTTCAATTGATCCGTTGATCCATCATCGTGCCTATATGATATGCAATGTGATGCAGTGCGAAGACATAATTAATCGATTGCAACCGTGACTCAAAAAATACGATTTACGCCTCTCATGTTAACGAGCTAGTCCTAACGACGACCGTACTTAGGCTATATATCCATGTTGTCAAATAAGACGTTATTTTCTAACAATTATTTTAGTTATATAAACCCAAGTTGTTTCTTTATTCTATTATATCAATTTAATCTTTATTCGCAATAGGACATCATTATCTATTTAGCAAACTAATAATATTAGTAGTTTACTGTCAAAATTTTAGAGTCAATAATATCACCGATTTATCCCAGAAATTCCTACAAGTTCTCATTTTAACAATATTAAGCATATTAAAACAATTAGAGAAATCCTAAAAACACACTGAATCTATGCGAACAAAATATACTATTAGATAGATCATGATTTTAGAAACTAAACAAAACTGGGTTGACATTTTTATGATTTCTCTGTGATTTTCTACAAATTTTACAAAGTTACTTCAGCTTTAAATTAGAAAACACCTTAAACATGAAAAAGGGGCCAGCGGCCACTAACTGGCCTAGCAACCCGCTTGGCTAGGATCAGCGGCAAGCAGGCCCAGGCGGGGACACATGGGCAGCGGCCCAGGCAGGGCACAGGGTGCGCGCGGCCAGAGGCCCAGCGAGGCGCGCGGCTAGTAGCCCACAGGCGCTCATGGCAACAGGCTAGCCCAAGCGGCACAGGCGTCGGACCAACGCAGGTAGAGGCACGGACGGCCCAGCGAGCAGGCAGCGGCCCGGCGCGGCGACGAGCAGGCCAGCCCACATGTGGACAAGCACGGCTAGAGACCCAGGCAGTGGCCAACTTGCAAGAAAACCTCTGAACTCCCTCTAAATCAACTAAGCCTTTACTCGTAAACAGATGAGTCTAGCGCTTTTGTGAAATGAACCCAGTAAATAACCCTATTTGCATTTCCTCACCTTATCAAAACAGAGCATGGAGCATAGCAGAGCATCGGCCGATGGTGGAAACAGCGTGACGGGGCCGGGGAAGGCACGGAGGCGGCGGACCACCCACCGGCGAGCCACATGGGGATCCGCGTAGCCTTGGGCTAACCATGGCAAGAGCCGAGCCAGGCCCCAGAAGCCTACCCACGTGAGCCATGGAGGCGGCACGCTGACCGCTGCAGGGGAGGCGGCAACGGTGGCGCTGGAGGCGGTGAGGAAGAAGAGGGGGACACCGGTGGAACACGTGGGGGCTCACGATGGAGAGCCTAGCGGCGAACTGTGAAGTGGCCACTACGGTGGAGCGGCGCGCCTAGGAGGGCAGCGCTGCGGCGGTGGAAGGAGTAGCCATGGCGGGCGCATGCGCAAGACAGCAGCACGAGCTAGGGGTTCGGTTGCGCCCACGAGCGCGGCGGTCGAGCAGCGGGGAAGGAATGGATGGTGGCGTGTGCACTAGCGTGGGGGAAGGACCGGCTCCGGTGCGGATGGGATGCGGGGAGCAGGCCAAGGTGACTCGACCGCTGCGGGTGCGGCCAAAACGGGTTGCTCAGCCGAGCGGCTCAGGAGCGCCGACGAGCAGCATGAGAGAGGCAGCGCAGCGTTCAAGGGCAAGGTGGCTGCGGCATGCCGGCAAGGGCACGGACAACGACAACCACGAGTGGTAGCAGCCGAGCAGAGGGGATGGCGCTGCAATTCATCATGTGGAGATGGAGGCGAAGGAGCGGCGCTGGAGGGGAAACACCGTGGAGCATAGGCCAGCGTGGGCCAGGGGTACGGGTGCACCTACGCGCGCGATGGCCAGGCAGCAGCGTCGGTGGGCGCGTAGGGCAAGGGCATGGGCAGACAGCGCAACTGCGGGGAGAGCGGGGAGCAGCACGAGGCAGCAGGAAGCTTTTCAGGGCTTTGCGTGAGTCACGGTGATGACGACTGCAGTAGAGATGGAGCGGCGCGTGACGTAGGGAAGAAGAGGAGGAGGGACGTCGGTGCTACGTAGAGGAACATGGAAGAGCGACGCTGCGTGACCGTGGAATGCTCTCACGCGGGATGGGGAAGGAACTAATAGAGAGAGAGTGACTGAGAGAGTGAGCGGGGAGGGCGAGTTGAGCTAGACTCCTCGGCTGTAGAAAAAGAAATGAAGAGTACCGACAGCAGCAACTGCTCGACCTCGGCACAGAGGCATACAACAGCGGTAGGGAGACGTCCAGTCGATCAGTTCGCTTGCTAGTCCATAACTCAACCATGACAGCCAGCAGGCAAGACAAGACACAGAGGCATGGAAGGCAGGCAAAGGCAGCAGAGGCAGACAAGCTCAAGGGGAACAAGCAAGGAGACGCATGCAGGCTCGGTTACTTCTTAAACACGACGGCAGGACGGCCTGGCCCAACTTGGCTGGCAAGGCGTGCCAGTTGGCACGGACAAGACCGTGACATTCATTGCAGCAGCAATGACGTGAATGAAATGGGCAGTCAAACGGTGGCACTCACACATAAAAAAAATATCGGACGCGACGCAAGCGAGAGAGGGAGCAGCGGCACGACAATGGGACTCGACGACGTGGTGCGACGCGAATGTGAACAGCGATACGTCGTCGGCACTTCAAAAGATTTAAATCCTATCGACCACCATCCCTAAACATTTCACGCGACAGCTCCTACTCCATACCCAGCCATAGAACAAAATATTAGGTGTTATGTAATTATTTTGCGCAAAACAATTCGCCATAAACAACGCTTTAAAATATAATTTCCGATTTTTACCGTTGACGTAAAAAGCTGGTTTTAAATTTTTAAAATCCGAGAAAATCGTTTCGAAATTTTTACTTAGGCCTAAATCGCGGTGCTAAATGAGCTCGTAACACCAGGGGTGTTATACAAAAGACTTTGCAGTCCTCTATCTCTTACTTTTTCTCGTGACTATAGTGTTATCCTCCTTTGGATTTTGCATATAGGGTTCCTCAGTTTATTCTATCGGAGTAAAATTTTCATGCTAATGGGGAAATTATAAATTCATGACCAGTCGTGCTAGGTGCATTTTTTATGAAAAACTCATTCTCAAAAAATGTAGCATCTCTAGATTTCATTATTGTATCAACCGCCATCTCAGGAATACTAGAATTTATAATTAAAAATCTATAACCTACGCTGTGAATAGCATAACTAAGAAAGACACAATCAACAGTCTTTGGTTCATGCTTTCGTTTTTTGTTTATTGGCACATTCACCTTTGCTAAACAATCTCAAGTTCGCAGGTAAGAGAGATTTAATCTCTTCTTCTCCTATTCCTTGAATGGTGTAATTTCTTTGTTCTTTGTGGGCACTCTATTCAGGACATGACATGCTATCAATATAGCCTCACCCCATCATTCCTTAGATAGCCCCGTAGTCTCTAGCATGGCATTAACCAAATCAGTTAGAGTACGGTTCTTTCTCTTTGTAATTCCATTGGATTGTGGTGAGTATGGTGGTGTCCTCTCATGAATAATACCATGCACCGCATAAAACTCAGAAAATTCATTTGAGAAATATTCCCCCCCACCCCGCAATCAGACCGCAAACGCTTGATTTTCTTCTCAAGTTAATTTTCTACCTCAGCTTTATAGACTTTAAAATAATGCAACGCTTTATCTTTAGTTTTCAATAAATACACATAGCAAAATCTAGTATAATCATCTATAAATGTCATAAAGTATCGTCTACCGCCTTTAGTTAATTTGCTATTCATTTCACATAAATCAGAATGAACGAGTTCTAATGGTGACAAGTTCCTCGCCTCAGCAGCCTTATGAGGCTTGCGCGGTTGCTTCGATTCCACACACACCTGGCACTTAGAATCTTTGACTAAGTTAAATTTCGGGATTAAATTCAGATTTGCAAGCCGCGTGAGATAGCCAAAATTAATGTGACAAAGTCATGAATGCCATATATTCGACTCATTCGAAACATTAACATTGTTCACCACTTTATTACACACATCATCAACTAAAGATAAGCGAAACAAGCCTCCGCAATCATAATCTTCTCCAATAAATGTTTCATGTCTCGACACAACACATTTATTGGACTCAAGTATAATTTTAAAGCTATCACGACATATTTGAGAAGCGCTAACAAGATTTTTTTTGATAGAGAGGACATGTTGCACGTTCTTTAATACCACCATCTTTCCCAAAGTAAACTTTAGACCAACCGTAACAGCACTAAGAACACGCGCATGCGAACCGTTTCCCATCAGCAAGGCTCCAGTCCTGCCGGCCTGATAAGAAGTAAACAAAAAAACATCAGCACATATGAATATTAGCATCGCTGTCCATCCACCACTCAGGTGAAAGACAAACTGAGAGAACAAAGGGTAAAGAATTATGATACCCAGATGTTCCTCCTCGAGTCTCGCTAATCACCCCGTTTGTTGATTTCTTTTCTTGCTTATATTTATGGTTTGGGCACGCACTTGCCCAATGCTCATCACTCCCGTAAACAAAACAACCTCTATCTTTCTTGTTGTTTTTCTTCTTAAACTGTGCAGTTTGCTTAGGCTTTGCATTGTTGTTCTCTGGCATGTTCTTCTTCTTTTTATTACGGGATGCAAATAAGTTTTTTTTCTACACCATATTGGCAGCAAAAGACTCAACTCCTTTTCTATGGTTGTCTTTTGCTCTCGCCATCTCCTCAACATCAAGAGATCCAATAAGCTCAGCCACGTTAAACTCTTGTCTCTTGTGTTTTAGCGAAGTAGCAAAATCCCTCCAAGAAGGTAGTAGCTTAGCGATTATACCGTCGGCCACAAGCTTGTCGGGCAACAAATATGAGAAATGTTCTAGTTCCTTTGCTAGCGCCTGTATCTTATGATCTCGTTTGACCACAGAACGGTTTTCAACCATTTTGTAGTCATACAGCTGCTCCATAAGGAACAGCTCACTGCCAGCATCAGAAACTCCAAACTTTGCCTCAAGAGCATCCCATAACTCTTTGCCTGATGTGTAAGATATGTAGTTTTTCTCATACTTAGGATGAAGTATACTAATCACGACGCCTCGAAATAGGTTATCGTCAGCCAAGAACTTTTGCTCCTCCTCAGGAGTAAACTGTTCAGGCTTCCGCTGCGCGGCGTGATAGCAGTTCATCGCAGTCAACCATAATACCATCTTGGCACGCCATATCATGAAATTCTTGCCATCAAAATTATTTGGCTTCAAAGCAACAGCAAAACCACTAACAGAAAATTGCGTAACATTAGGTTTTTGGATTGTTAGATAATTAGGCATTTTCATTATCAATTTAATCCAGAAATATAACATCAGTAGGTTCGTGACGGCATATATGTGCATGTGTATATCTCTAACGAATGCTACAGCATACAGAGATGACATACACATGAATATAGTAAAAGCACAAAGTACAGTAATCACAGAGATTAGAGTGTACCCAGCGGAGGGTCCCATGCCGAGGGCATCGGAGGCTCCATTCGCACTAGTCAACATAGTGCGTTGCTCGAAGTCACGGACCACAGTCGGTGTAGGACGATGTTCGCAGTGCAGTCCCACGAACAGATCACCAGGAAGAAGACGCCTTACTGTTCCGCAGGCAATCACCGGAAAGAAGATGGGTTCTGAGAGCGGTCGTCACCAGGAAGAAGGCGTACGTGGACGAGCACTCATAGATTGCTCCCCAAAAACCTAATCGCCGCACACCCCGTGCAAGGTTCTCAGACGAGCGAGGGTTCCGAAGGCACCTGCTCTCCCGCTACTCCGTGCGCGTGCGCGCAAAGGTACGAGACGGGGAAGCCAGATGGCTACTGAGATGTGGTTTCTCTCGGGAGCGGTTGCGGAATCCGAAGATCTGGACTGACGGAGGACTACGGATATATAGCTGCGACGGGAAGGGAGAAATGTAACGGAGAATCCTAGGAGACGAAGAAGCGGAAACGGAAAGGACGATAACTGACGTAATCAGTTCGCCTCTACCATCAAAGGGAGTAACTTCCGTGATTTATGTGGATTAAGTGGCAAAAGACTAGCCACGCCCGCCGCCTCACCATGGCACGGCGGCGGCGCACGCGCACGTGTGGTACGCCTATGTCATTTTCTCAGCTTCTCAATTAAGATGAATAATTTCTAACCATATAAGCTGAGTCAACGTTCAGTCAAAATTTCGTATGATATTAAACCATACAACGCTAAATGTTACTTAGCATATAGTTTTAGCGACTAATACGCGCGGTTCTTGGACAGGTCGCCGTCGTCGTCGTCTGAGCTGCCGTGCCACTTGCCACTTGCCACAGCCTCCGGTTTCGCCAAAACCGCCAGTCGCCGGTCGATCGAGGAACGACACGATCAAACACCGCCGCGTGCTAGCTTGCCGTCCCTGTCGACCCGCCGCCGTCGGTTGCTTGCACCGGCGGGTCGGTCGAGCTCATCGGCAGGATCGATCATCGACCCGTCCATCCATATCCGCGCGCGTGCCGTGCAGATTTCACACTGTTGGGCAGTGAAACTTTGTGATCGGCCGTGCAGTGCCTCGATTAATTACAACCAGCGATCGATCATGTGGGTTATTTATGTGCTCCCGCGCGTGATGAGCAGCACATTAGGCCGCCCTTTCTTTGTCTGCATCTGCGATATCCACCGGCGGCGGTGGTGATCAATTAAAAACGAGGATATGCCGGATCTCCAACCGTGCTGCCCGCTGCGGCCGCTGCGCCTGTGAGGCTGCGTGACTGTGGAGGATCTGACCTCCGGATGCCAACATATTTTGCTTGTCGTATACGGAGTTCTAATCAACTGTCACCATGCAAAATTAAAGCGTGGCTTCAGCTAGCCCTAGATTTTGTTTAGTGCTATATATACTTTTCTAGAGTATAAATAAACGGGCAAAAGTAGCCCTAAATAAAAAAATAATTAATAAACGAGCAAATATTTTTTTATCCATGCATGATAAACAATTGTAACCGCACAAGTTAAGTTGGAAGAAACCTGCTAAAAGAGGACCACTAATCAAATGTGGATCATCAGAGCAGTAACATTTATGCAACAGTGTAACATCAATGTAACAGGGAAACAGAATCATATATATAGCGCAATGACCAAGATAACGCATAATTGAATTGCCACCCATCGATCGCAATCAGTGTCTTAATTTCCAGACGCAACCTTTATCTGCCAGTTTACATAAAATAGGCGGGTCAACATCTTGCACAACATTGTATATAGCACATCCTATCAAATAAATTCACAGAACAAGCATACAATAAAAGATATACACATATATAGTCTCAAATAATCATCGAAAGGAAAAGGAATCTATACGAGAGTCTCAGTAGCACCTAAGGTTCTACGCTCGACTCCCCGTTGGAGTGGATATTTCAGGATTTAACGGCTTTATGCTTTCAACGGTAGGTGACATTCCCGTCGATTACGAGACGCCTGATGCCTGTGGCGACTTCGTCATCTCATCTCGAGGATTTACCAGCACAGTTTTCGAAGATGCTCATAAGAATAGGGTTTGCATGCATCCATTGAATGTGAGTAAATACAAGAGCCATCAGCCATATAAATTCCAATACAATCACTTACAAGATGAAATACTCTCTATAAACATAAACAAGAACTAACCTTATTATCATAATGCTCTTGGAAAATCGGCACCAGTGAGTTTGTAAATAAAATTCATAATCTGGGTTTAGCAAATATTTTTTGGGTTAACTAGACAAGATTTCAGGTGCTAGGACTCCACATGAATCTAATTCAACCAAATCTCTAGTCCGGATATGGCTCGAGATCCAACTGTATATATATAATAGTTTCAGTTTGTACTCAAACGGAGTATATAGACCTCAGACTAGTTTCGCTACACTCGTATTCACGTCAATATCTAAATGCATTGGAGTGGATTGGGGTAAAAAATAACTATTTTCTCCTCCTAGTAATTTGCTTCAACATATATGAATTGAGGTGAATACGAGTACATTTAAACAAGGCCTCCGTCTTTCGTACTCCGATACATGTCTTGATCCAAGTCCAAGTCCAACCACACCATACACTACTACAGGATTGAATTTGCGCAGCGTTGCACTTTTGGCCTCCGTGGCGGGCACTGAGTTTGCCCGCCACGGTACATACAGCGATTTACCGAGGCGGGCATTTTTTATTTACCGTGACAAAGTTTTTTTGCCCGCCGCAGTAAATCAATTTGCCGCGGCGGGCGCGTAACGACGTCCGCCACGGAAAATACCCTATTTACCGTGGCGGGCGTCTTAAGGCGCCCGCCACGGTAAATCGATTTACCGCGGCGGGCGCCTAAAGACGTCCGCCACGGAAAATACCCTATTTACCGTGGCGGGCGTCTTAAGGCGTCCGCCATGGTAAATCGATTTACCGCGGCGGGCATCATTTAAGGCCCGCCACGGAAAATCGGAGGCCCAATAGCAAAGCGAGGCCCACTATTTCCGTCGTCATATATATACACAGACTCGTACTCCCAGCAGCCGCGCCTCCCTCTCTCATCTCACTCTCTGCGCCGCGACTCCCTCCCCTCCCCGACTCCCTCTCTCTCTCTCTCTCCGCGTGGGGCAACGACGGCGCGCTGGGCGATGGTGCGCGCGGGGCAACGGCGGCGCGCTGGGCGATGGCACGTGCGGAGCAACGGCGGCACGCAGGGAGACAACGCGCGCGGGACGACGACATGCGGGTCGACGGCGCGGGGCTAGGGTTTCAGATCCGGCAGGCCAGCGGCGCGGAGGACATCGATCCGAGGTAGGTGAGTTCATCTCCCTCTTCCTCTCCATCTCCCTCTTCCTCTCTCCATCTCCCTCACTCCTCCCTCTTCCTCTCTCCAGATCCAGCGGCGGCGACTTCCTCCTCCACGGATCGTGGGACGGCAACGACGAGCCCGTCCTGAGGCGGATTTGGCCGGTGGCGGCGCGCGGTGACCGGATCCGGCCGGTGATGGCGTCCCGAGGCGGATCCGGTCGGTGGCAGCGCGCGGTGGCCGGATCCGACAGGCGAGGACGGTTCGGCGCGGCGGCCTCCCTCCACCACGGCCTCCTCTTCTCCCTCCCCGAGCGGCACGGATCTGCAGCCGTGGGAAGCCCGGATCCATTGTCGGTGGGCTCGCCAGTGGGCTCGAGAACGGGCTCGCCGGCGGGCTCCTGATTTTTTTTGTTTTTTTTAAATGATTAACCGCAGCGGGCATCCTAACGTGCCCGCCGTGGTAAAAGTATATTTACCGCGGCGGGCGTGTTACACCGCCCGCCGCGGTAAATCGGTTAACCGCGGCGGGCAAGGCCGCCCGCCGCGGTTAAGCCACGATTTACCGTGGCCTCTAGGCCGCGGCGGACGGCTTTGCCCGCCGCGGAAAATCAAAAACGCCCGCCTCCAATAAAGTTTGTGTAGTAGTGATATACACACCACCAGAATCAGTAGCTTTGATGTGTGTCCAGGGCACACAGCGAAACCTAAAAAAACACTCGGCAAAGACTCTGCTGAGTGTTACACTCGGCAAACGGCACTCGGCGAACAAAGACTCAGCAAAGCTGTCTTTGCCGAGTGTTTTTTGTCGAGCACTCAGCAAACACTTTGCCGAGTGCTAAACCGACACCCGACAAATAATTTTTGAAAAATATAAAAAACCGTAGGGGCGGGGCAGCTCACCGTAGGGGCCCGCGCGCTGCCGCCCTCGATGAGGAAGCTCCTCGTGGCCCCTCCCCGCCAACGACGACACCGAGGACGGGACCCACCACCGACGCCATGGCCTCCCCGTCCCCGCCTCTAGCGACGCCGGGCCCCAACGCCGCGGCCTCCTTCTCCAGCAGCGGCGGCATCGAGCTCGCCCCTGGATCCGACGAGGAGAACTCCCCCCCAAGTTGCCGCCCCTGGCTCGTCTCTCTCCCCCTTTGCTGCTCCATGGGCACCGGCCTCTCCCGCAGCAGCGGGCTCGTCCACCTCCGCGAAGGACAAGGGGAAGGCGGTCATCGTCCTAGGCCACGCCAGGCGTCGTCGTCGTCCGCGACATGATGAGGGAAGATTCATGGCGGATGCCCGCCGCCAGTCACCACTGCGTGCCAGTCACGTCCACTCCCCGCAGAGGACCACGGCGCAGGCGCCTCGCACCTGGCAAGGCGCGCCCAGGTCCTCCACGCACTGACTGGGAGGAAGGGGCCGGGAGAGGAAGGGAGGGGAGGGGCGGCGGCGGGGTGCGTTTGTGCGTGGGGGCGGCGGCGGGGTGTGTGAGTTATATAATATAGGAGCTTTGCCGAATGTCCTAGATCTGACACTCGGCAAACTTACTTCTTTGCCGAGTGTTTTTTTTAGCATTCGACAAAGAGTTTGTTTACCGAGTGCAATTATTTTGCCGAGTATTTTTTCGCAGCACTCGGCAAAAAGCTTGTTTGCCAAGTGTCCGAGAAAATACACTCGGCAAACATAAAAACACTCGGCAAAGAGCCGGTTTCCAGTAGTGACATGCATACAAAACAGGAAAATACAGAAAAATCAAGGCATAACTAACGAAGATCCTTGCTCATCAGCTCCGATCATTGTATCATTGTAAGATGCCTTGAAACATCATCACGAGACACAGAAATCTAGTACTGCCAAGTACGAACCGCAAGGCCATGGCCATGTGAGGGATCATGATGCATCTAACTTGTGTCTGACAAAGCGGGTCCAACCCAAGATACAAGTCTAGCTAGTACGGATATAGATTTAACAGGTTAGCCGTTAACCTATATATGCATCGATCCAGCAATTGATCTGAATATTCTTTGATTAAGATGGTGGTTCTGTTCGAGGGCCTGATGACCTAATTAAATTAGAGATTTACAGTATTCATTTCGTCCTACATAGCGAGATAGCTAGGTAGAAGCTGAGCCAATGGTAGAATAACTCATCTTGAAAAATGTTGTTGTTTTTTTTTCTTTTTTTAAGGAAAAGGTTCTAGTAGAAAGCAGTGTATTTACAACAACTTTTTTAGAAAAAAAAAGTAAAACTACTATCAAAATCTATCATAAAAAATCCCTTACGTTGCGCAGCTGTCAAAGTCCCAGAAAACATAACTGATGAAGTGATTATCATTGGGATCCTTACCTTGGACTTTTCTTGTTCATCAGGTCGTAGTCAAATTCTGTTAGGAACTTTAGAAATATATAAGTATATATATGCGGATTTGACCTTGAGTTCCGGGATCGACGACATACGGTACATGTAATGTCAACACACGCCATAACTCCAGGCCCTGTTGCCGACATGGACGGTTGTTTTCGGGAACTTATTGTCCTGTCGTTTGTACGATTGGGAAATTAATCAAAGGAGAATATAAATATGAAGTACCTTTCAGCTATGCACATATTAATCTACATGCTAATAATAAATATGCCTACATATATAACAACTCTAATTTACTAAAATCTACATGCATATATGATGTATCATAGTAACATCCAAGTTGTTTATGCTTTCCAAGCTAGATGCAATGCCGCCTGCTGTATATGTCTTGGTACTTTGAAATTTCTACATATATGATATATATACTCCCTCAGTTCAGTTTTGCATAAATTAGTATTATATATAGATATGTTAGTATTTACCAGATAAATGTTTTATCAAAATATATTTAATTCGCAAGATGGACCGCACAAATAGTGTATGTAGTTAGCTGTTTTCATTATAACATTTTGGTTTTCCTTATATGAAAATATTTTTTTACAAAGAGTTCTTTTTATTGTGTTGGTCATCTTTTCCACATGCCTCCATTGCATCCATCAACACGAACTCCATATATCTCCCGTGAATCAATTTTAATTAGCTTACAACTATTGTTGTCTCTTTAACCTTTCCGTTTTTCACTCCTATCTTGTGGTCGTGCCATTTCTATGGTTCTACCGATGTTCTGATGAACTCCATTATTTCTCAATAAAACCATTTCCATGTCACTCACAAATTGTTCAGTGCCTTGGCTCTCTTCTAAATTTAAATTTTGGACCATATTGTATATTTTGTTACAAATTGGTAGTTCCCTTCTTGGCCTAAAATATCATTGGATGCATCATAATGCTTCCCATGCCTGATTGAGCCACTACATGCGTCGGTAGGTGTGTCGATGAATAGTGACCCCTCGATTCATTATGGAGGACATATTTGGCTCCCTAACATGGAATGGCCCGAGTTGACTATTTGGACTCCCATATCTACATGGAGTATCTAACAAACGTGCAATATTAGGCATACCTCAATCTTTTGGGATCCTTGTTGTAACGGACTAGGAAACTAATTTGTAAACTGATCAGTCTCGGACTATCTACAACTTTACCCTCGGACAATATGAGGGTTAGGGAGCTAGCCCCCTAACCAATAACCCCTTAGACCCATGATGCAATCCCAAAGTCTCTAGCATACAACGCTTAAAGCAATGATGCAAACATCAACATAAACTGGATGTAGGGCACGTACCTCCGCCTGAACTAGTATAATTTGTGTCATGTTTACTACCCTTTAGATCTACTATGCATAACATACCCTCATAATCAATGCCTATGGTAAAAACATCGATAGTTGGTGCGCCAACTAGGAGCTCTTGTGCGTAGGTCCATATGAATAGATTCATAAGAGCTTCTTCAAAAACGATGGCATCGAATGGATGAACAGCCAAAACGTCTTATATTTTGAAATGTAGGAAATATAATTTATATGAACTAGTTATTTAGGTATTTTTTCTTTTCAAATTGTTTGGAGATCAAACTATTATATATGTTTTCATAGTTTTATTCAAAATCTATCTTTGCTTATTGTATTTTATATTAACCCTTTATTTTGTTTTTTCTTTCCAAAGCGCAATTCGTTATTTCAAGTTTACTGTTTATTAGTCCTTGTATACTCTTTGTGTAATCTAAATCGTTAGATCAAAGTTTCTTTTTTAGTAGATTATTAATATCGTAATTTTTTAGGCCCTGTCAATAAATGTGTTGGCTTCTTTTAAAGCTGTTGTACGTAGTGATAAGATATATATATAAAAGATGACAGATTTACTAAAATTAATTTGATGTTGCACATAGCTGATGCAGTTTTTTTTTATATAAATTTAGTCAAAACCGTAAAAGTTTCACTTATATATACCAAACACTACTGGACGCAGGGTCTTTGCCGAGGGCCTGACGCCCTCGGCAAAGGCTCTTCAGCCGTCGGCAAAGGATTTGCCGAGGGCAGCCCTCGGTGAAGAACCCTCGGGAAAAAAAACGTCGGCGAAGGAGTCTTTGCCGAGGGCCTTTTATCGGGCACTCGGCAAAGTATTTGCCGAGGGCTAACGGCGGCCCTCGGCAAAGTAAAGTAGCCGTTAGGTACGCGGTTATTTTCCACGGCGTCTTTGCCGAGGGCTGACATACAGGCCCTCGGCAAAGAGCTTTTTTTTTGGAATTTATTTGCCGAGAGCTATACCGCAGGGCCCTCGGCAAAGACCTATTTTCTTTTTTTTCTCGGAATTTCTTTGCCGAGAGCTATATCGAAGGCCCTCGGCAAAGACCTACGTTTTTATTTTTGTCTCGGAATTTCTTTACCGAGGGCTGTGTTCAAAACCCTCGGCAAAGACCTACTTTTTAATTTTTCCTAGGAATTTCTTTGTCGAGGGCTATGGTTAAGGCCCTCGGCAAAGACCTGTTTTTAATTTTTCCTGGGAATTTCTTTGCCGAGGGCTATGGTCAAGGCCCTCGGCAAAGACCAGTGAAAATTTTCAACATTCCACCTGTTTCTTGCTTTCCATGCAGACAAAAAATATATATATATATTCAACAGCAGAAATATCCCACAAATATCACAATCATCACATATATCTCACAAATATCACATATATCTCACAGATATCACATAGATCATCACATGTATCATCACAAGTCCAAATTCAACAATTCCATAAGTCCACAATCTAACTCAAGTGTCAAGTCCACAAGTTCAAATCCGACTGAGGCTGGCCAACCTCTCCAACCGTCTGGCCTCTGCGTCACCAACCTTCCCAACCGTCTGGCCTCTGCGTCGAGGGTGGTGTAACGAAGCCTCCAGAATCAGGTGACGCACGAGGGGGGTTATTGGAACCCGCCGACTGAGGCTGCACAAACAATTATATGCTTATGTGAGATTGCAGTAATTATTCTAGGACTACAGTTTTAGTATTTAGACAAAAACCTATCAAATTTTTTATAGCTAGTTTTGTCTGGGTTTCTATGTCATACAAGCAAATCAGTAGCTAGTGTTCTCTGGGTTTCTATGTCACACAAGCGAGAAGTGAACTTTAACGCTTACAGGAGTAGCTGCAAACGCGTGCGGCACCTGAGGCGGAGGAGCTGACATTTGCACAGGCACACCCGTCTTCTGCCCGAGAGCTTGCATGATTTGCATCATTTCTGCAATCCTGACCTCCTGGGCCTCCCGAGCGGCCTGCTCAGCCTCCAGCCGAGCAGTGAGGGCCGTGATCTGCGCCGTCTTCTCGTTGTTCTGGGCCTGCAATATTGCACTCCAATATTTCAGTAATGCAAATCTAACTCAAGTGTGAGAATATTAATTTACGACGAGTAAAACAAGAATTACCTCAAGCGCATCGACCCGCTGCAGTGTCGGAGTAGGCCATGAGCGTATGGGCTGGCTGGAACTCGTGCTCTGTGCTCGGAGCTGGCTCAGAGTGGGAACAGTGGTGGGGTCGATGGCGGCGTTCGCAATCCACCCCACCACTCTTAAGGTGGCGGTGGAGACAGGGTAGCGGGGCAGTGGCGAGTCGGGGCAGTGGAGAGTCGCAGCGCCGACGAGGACGATCGACTACTCTGAAGCTCCTTTGACGTCCTCTGCTCTGCAAAAAAAAAGGGTATAAGTTAAAAATTTCGGCAGAACCTCCCCTGTACGGGGAGGTTTCCAAAACCTGCAAAAAAAATCGGCTCGATGGCCAACACCCACATTCACGGCACAAAGGCCGACACATCAACAATGGGAGGCACGAAGGCCATCCACATCAAAAAACGGCGCGATGGCCGACAACCCATGGTTTTACCTTCTACTCGACCGAGGGACGGGGAAGTGAAGGTGACGGCAAGGTCGTCCAGACGAGGCCGTTATCCAGAACCACCTGCATTGCATGCCCAAGTAATTGCTTCAAAACATGACCCGCTTAGACAGTGAATAAAACAAGTGCAACTGCAGAAAAGTACTGAACCAGTAAATCCTAAATTTTCCGGGCTGTAAGTAAGCACATTACACTTTTCTCTTCCTATAGGAGTTAATTCCATTCATACTTAATAGCGAGCATAAATGTTGTTATTCAGATTTTGCTAAGCTTTGTAGTAGAATCATTTCAAACGTCCCTTTACGGATCAGTTATGCAGAAATAATCATCAGTTCACTAGCAACAAAGACTAATCCATGCAAAAGCAATACAATGATGCGCAATAACAACATTTCAAGGTTTCAGGTCAAGATTGCGAAATCAAGGTGACTTTGTAAAGAAGAGACTGGGGAGGGAGCAGAGGCACCGAACCTTCCGGGCGACGACGGCGGAGGACGCGGCCGGGGCGGCGGCGCGCCGTGGGCAGGCGACGGGGCGAGACGACAGGAGAGGAGGAAACAGGGGGCGACGGGGGAGGGGCGGCGGCGGCCTGCGCAGCGGCGGCGGGCGAGCACGCGGCGGCCTGCGCGGCGGCGGCGTCCGCGCGGCGGCCGAGCGCGCCGTGGCGTGCGCGGCGGCGGCGGGCGAGCGCGCGGCGGCCTGCGCGGCGGCGGCGTCCGCGCGGCAGCCGAGCGCGCGGTGGCGTGCGCGGCGGCGGCGGCGGGCGAGTGGCGGCTCGGGCGGGCGCGGCTTGGGATAAGGCCGCCCGCCCGGCCGTTCCCTTTTTATATGGGGTCCCCTCTTTGCCGAGGGCCTAGATCCAGAGCCCTCGGCAAAGATTTTTTTATTTTTTTTATTTAATTTCTTTGCCGAGGGCCAACATCCAAGGCCCTCGGCAAAGATGTTTTCTTTTTATTTCCGCCGGCGCCATCCCGTTCAAAATATTTGCCGAGGGCCTGTACAACGGGCCCTCGGCAAAGAGTTTTATTTTTTTATTTCCAAATTCTTTGCCGAGGGCCTAACGCCGAGCCCTCGGCAAAGGCTGACGGCCGGTGCCGCCGTCACCCTCGGCCGAGGTCGCCGAAAGGCGGTACTGTGCCGAGGGCCCGGCCCTCGGCAAAGGTGGGCCTTTGCCGTGGGCCGTTGATTGCCGAGGGCCCGGCCCTCGGCGAACGAGCCATTGCCGAGGGCTAAGCTTCGCCGAGGGCGGCCCTCGGCAAAGAAAGGATTTGCCGAGTGCCCGAAATCAGGCCCTCGGCAAAGTCTTTTGCCCTCGGCAATGTTGCTGTTTCCAGTAGTGAAAAAACTAATAAAAATCGTACATTTTAGAAGCGGACTGTGGGCCCCTCTAGTCATCTGCAACTAAACAAAAACGTCATCAGAGCATGTATATATGCGTAGCTACCTTTACCAGCTGCTCGATCGGCCATGGCCGTCGTCATCCCGGCCGGTTTGCCGTGCGGTTCAACGTCCTCACGTACGCTCTCCTCGAAACTGTGGACGATTTATGCAACCAATGCCGATGACGAAATCTCAAAACCGGGTAGCTCCCTTGGCCGTTTCCCGGGCGCGGTTACTTTCACTTTCTGCGCCGAACCGAGCGAGCCGGAGGAAACTGTTGCGTCGTTGTTTTCTAGCAGAAGAAGCAGAAGCAGAAGCAGATGATGAATTGATGATGAGAGGGCTTCGATAGATCGATCGGGCACCTCCGGCCTTCAATTCAATTCCGCTCCAGAGGCCAGCACGCAGAGCCGTGGTAGAGTATGCAATGACGCAGCCCCTTGACGCTGACGGAGTGGCAACTTGCAGGAATGAAACAAAAATGGCGCAGCCGAGAGAGAGCACAGCACAGGTGGTTGGACCTACATCTTTGTTAGTTACTACAAATGCGATTTGCTCACGTCGACTTTATTCAGCTGGGGAGAGAATATTTAACCAAACTCTCTCACTGCTCGGCACTGAATTTCTTTGCCTCTGGAAAATGACTCTTTCCCTTTTCTTTGCAACTCTTTTATAGAAATCTACAGTACGTCTGGTAGACGACAATGCCTGCATTTGCTCGTCGTCAGAATTGTCGTTAGAGCTGGCGTGTGCTCAGAGTTTCGAGCAGCAGTCCATGTGAGGAGGGCACTGCTCACTGGGGGCTGTATATATATTGATGTGTACACACTGGCTGGTGTATTATTAATTATCAGAACCTGATTGCACATTGATGATTAAATAAATGTACAGAAAATAAAGTTTTGTAGTATATGGAGTTACGGAAATAAAAACAAGATAAGCATCACGGATACTATGAAAGGTCTAATCACAGAATTGAAATACTTCTATCTATGCGTGTCATTTGATGATTACAAGCACATATTTAAAGTGGTTCTATCTGCACTTTGTCTTCAACGTCTAATCAGAATTATAAGTTCCCACGAAAAGAATGGATGGTATGCTTAACCAGATGAAGACAAAGCTACTAGTCATGTGCCTCCCAACCAAATAATTAATACAGTACGTACATTAGAACTCCATTACAAATTACAAATGTATATATGCTTGGAGCAAGTTGAGTTACTTGCCCTTAAACAATGTTACTTTCTTAGGACATTCCCATGGACTGTACATATATCCACATGATTCTCCCCACCTTATCATATTGCAGACAACTCCCTAAAAAACAAGATGCAGATCGATCATGTCAGCATACTCAGCACTACTTGAATTTTTTTACTTTCCCAAGTGTACTTTTCCTTTCATAGATAAATTAGAGTAGCTTTGCCCTAGCTGATCGATATGAGAGCCTAAGCACCATGCATGTGCATAAAATCTATAACCAGGCTAGCACTAGTTTGTCCCTCTATGCTTTACTGTGGGCTGAGGGCTATATACCACCAGCATCTTAGGTTTCTCAAAAAGAATCTCATTAATTAGCGGCATGATCCAGACTAATAGCAAACCTCTCCATTAGGTGGGAAAAAAATCAACAAAATACACTTAAACAGGGGCCGAAACAGGGCCGCGGGTGCCGACTGCTGTGAGGAGCTGCAGCAGCACCGGCGGCCTAGACGACAAAACCTTCTACATTATGCTGCATCATCAATATATATACTTGGAATTGATCAAGACACGCATCGTTCAATATTTTCTTCCTAAAAACATGAAGTTTTACAACTCCAAAAAAAATTATTGGAAGGAATAAAGAAGACCATCTCCAAGAGTTTCTAATAATCCACTCATAAAATATATAAGACAATTTTATATCATGAATCCTATACTATTTCTAAATTATTCTAACCACTTTTATATATTCTTTCTCTCTTGTACATTTGCATTAGGAATTCTTTCCTACTTTTTATTCTTTCTACATCCTTCCACCTTTAGATTGGCCGACAAACGCGCGTGAGAGAGAAGATACGCACGACTCGGAAGCGCGTAACTTTACGCGGAACAGGGTGACTTTTTCCCAAGTTCTAAAAGATTAGGAGGATGGATTATGAGTTGTTAGAGAGAGGTTTTTTCTCATCTTGCTAAAATCCAAGGATTAGGAAGGGATTTAGAAAACTCTCAGAGATGCTCAGAGCAGTAAGCACCCCTTGTGTAAACAATTTCTCTAATTAATGAAGTCTGGCTAGCCTTGTAAAATTGGTTTCCTATCATCGTCAATGTGGTCCTGATCTCCCATCATCCCATCAGCACACGCAGATTTGGCGTGGTCTCCTATCTAATTTGAATTATTGAAGGGGGGAAACAGACTAATATATATGTGCAGCAATAATAAACTATGAAAAAATGCATTTTTAAGGAAATACAACTAGGATATATATATCCACTTCATCGTTGATCATCGTCAGCAACCTGCTGTAGCTTCCTTTGTCCTCTTGCTCTGCACTCTGAGAGGAGTACTCTGAAGAAAGGTTTCACCGACTGACGGCTGTTGATCAGTCCACTATTTTTTCAGTAAAACTTTGTTGCTTTGTTGCTACCTTCTACCGGGCGCAGTGAATATATCATCATTACAGCCCTATGCATGCATGGTCATCAGAGTCATACGTCGGGCAGCAAGGGAATCATGCGTGCACGTCCAGGAACACAAAGCTACAAACTTCCCCCCCTGTGAATTGTGATGCCTCAGCAGGAGGCTGCAGGGGCACGACCTAGCACTGCACCATGCAATACAACCAAATGCAAACATGCATGCATGTGAAATTGTGAAGTGAGCAGATGATACCTGCTATGCTGCTCACTTGGCCTTGTTGTTCCTCTCAAAAATGGGCAAAAAAAGCGACGGAGAGCGTCCACAGAAAGTTACTGCACCCTGAAGCGGGCTGCAGGGAGGGCGTGGCAGCCGTCAATCTTTTTTCCCCTCTTCTGCCTGCTGCGGTGCCAAAGGCGAACAAAGCTTGCAGAGCCCCCGGATCGGAGCCAGACCAGCAGAGAAAGCTGTAGAAACCTTTTCCGTGAAAAATCTGCTACTACTTTGTATTCTGCTCGCGAACTTCGGAGTGCATACATACATACGCGGATACGCTACTGCTGTCAACATTTTCTGTAAAATTTTGTACTATTATTGGCAATCTAGTTCTTCACGTGAGATGGCTATATGTATGCACGGCGAGCCGGTTCTGATTTAGAGAACAGATGAAAAGTGAACATTCTTTGTGTTAGCAGAATCTAGCTAACACTGGACACGTGTAACACGTAACAGTGGCGTATATCGATGGATAGATAGATAGATACAAAAGAGGACTACAGATTTTGGGCAAGTATTTATGAGAGCGCGTCAGCTGTAGATGGATGCATGTCCATGTGCCGCCCACTCAGCGTCATCTACTCATCTTCCCCAACCGAACACAGTGCCGCACCATCTTTTTCTCAAGGAAGATTTTTTTCCCAAAAGAAAATAGAGATACAGTTAATAAAGTAGGCAAGGAGAGAGAGAGAGAGAGAGGAGGAAATACCGAGACAGGCATAGCTAGGCATCTATAAAAGAAGCAGCCCATATGCAGCCATCAACAGGAGGACCATATATCCCACACACATATGCATGATCGGTGCTGTGTCTCCACCCCGGCCTATCTCCTCTTTCTCCTCCCCCTTCCCGCTGTCCGCTCTCTCGCATAAGCTAACTCGAACAGCGAGAGCTAGCGCTTCCGCGAAGCCAGGCCGCCGGCCGCTCGATCCCGTTGCTGATTGATTGGTCAATCAGTTAGCAGGAGCTCATCAGCTGAGCAAAGACACTGCTGCTGCAGGTACTATACCTACTGCACACGCCTCCTCGTTAGGACTGTGTGTGTGTGTGTATTTGCACTCTCTGTGTATGTGGTGGTACTAGACTAGTATTCCAGCATACTAGCTAACTCATAACCAATGTCGTTGGACACAGATATATACATACTCTCTTCTTTACTCGCCTCGCCGGTTGTTCGTCCGGGCGAGCTCATCTCGCTCATCTACACCGGCCGTCGGCGGCTCAGCGCCACCGCACCGTCCAAGGGCGCGCGGCTGTTGGAAGCCGCGTGACGGTGCGCTCCGATCCGTCGGCGAAGAAAGAAGCGAATTAAGCGGGGTTGTGCTGTTGTCCCATCGTTTTAGCCATCAATCATCAATCGGTCACGATTGATAGGGAAGGTATGAACACACACAGGTCCTGTTTACTTGTAGTCCATAATTAGCACACGTGATTTCATGCTTCCAAATTCAAACATCCGGGCTTAATCATCAGTCACCTCGCTCTCGGTCCCGGCTGAAGAATTTAACTATATATAGCAGTGAAAATCTTTCGGTTAATTATAAATAAAAGAAGAAGACCTCGTTCTCACATATGCATCATGAGCTAGATCTTGTTCTTGCATGTGTAGTTCTTGATGAGCTACATATATATTTACTGCAGTCTCATGGTTTGGTGTGGAAAAGAATACATATACAGATTGTAATTATGAGGTTCATTCGAGACATCTCCCTCCCCCCTGTCCTTGTCCCTTCATCAATGCCATGGCCGTGCAACAGTTTGTTGACGTTCACAACTCGATTTGGATTCCCTCTTCGATGTAGATGGATCGTAGCAGTCTTCCTTTCGTACATACGTACGTATGGCCAAGAACTTGTCTAACGCTCGAAGCTTCCTCTTTTGTGCAGTGTACAGTCGTCGTGTAGCGTCCTCCCAGAATCCCTGCGCCAGTCGTTTCAGCTTCCTCGGCGGAGGGCCGGCGGCGATGGACGCTACCTTTGGCTGGGCCGGCGCCGGCCACCATGTTGACGAATACTTCTCGCGCCAGGCGGCTGGATGCGGCCGGTTCGACATGGACGAAGGCCTTCCTTGGGGTGTGCTTTGGGCAGCTCCAGTGCGACGGGGCCCTTATTGGCGGCGGCGGCGGCGGCGGCGGCGACGCCGGAGCGTGCCAGGTGAGCTCGAATGCGGGTGCCATCGAAGGAGGCGCGGGTATGGACCACGGTGACCCGCTCGCGTTCTTCAGCGAGGGGACGGGGGATGTCTTCGACGCTGGCCTACTCGACGCGGCGCTCGCCTTCACCAGGGAGCTCGGCGATGGCGGGGCCGTGTCCAACGGCGGCGTCATGCTCTCCAGCTACAGCGGCACCACCGGCGGAAACATATCCTCTGGGGAGTCAAACAACTACAGCGGCGGAGGCGGGCACGACGCCGAGGTGGTGTCGCCGACGTCCATCATGTCACCAACCACCACGGCGCCAGCGCCGCCGTTAACGTTTTCCCACGCGTCATCCCACTCCCAGACCCATCAGGAGGCGCACCACCACGTCAAGAGGATGGTCATCGTGAGCGATGAGTACCCGGCGACGACCGCCATCGCAACAACAATAACCGCACCGCCACCGGCGCCGTTCCCGCGGCCCGCCGGCGGCGGCGCGAAGCGGCGTGCTGCAGCGACGACGAGCATCAGCTTCGGCGGCGCCGGCCATGTCGCGCGCGATCCCAGCGCCGCCGGGTACGAGCTGGACATGGAGGCGATGGCGCAGGTGAAGGAGATGATCTACCGCGCGGCGGCGATGCGGCCTGTCAACCTGGGCCCCGAGGTCGTCGCCGCGGCGGCCGCGGAGAGGCCCCGGCGGAAGAACGTGCGCATCTCGAGCGACCCGCAGACGGTGGCGGCGCGGCTGCGGCGGGAGCGCGTGAGCGAGCGCCTGCGCGTGCTGCAGAAGCTGGTCCCCGGGGGCAGCAAGATGGACACGGCGTCCATGCTGGACGAGGCGGCCAGCTACCTCAAGTTCCTCAAGTCTCAGGTCCAGGCGCTGGAAACCCTAGGCAGCACGACCAACACCAACAACAGCACGAGCACCACCAGCAGCAGCACAGCAAGCAGGTCGCAGCAATACAACTATTACGGCGGCGGCGGCGGCGGCAGCAATAATCCTGCAGGGTTTCTCGGATTTGCAGCAGGAAGGAGCAGTAACATTATTTCTCCAGCTGGGTATGTAAATCCGAGTGGATCGTCGAATACTAGCAGCAAACTACTGTTGTAGTAACTGGTTCTTGTATGACTGTTGTCGTCCAGATCGATTCCAGAGTGGACGATACTCATGCATGCATGTTGCTGTTTCATTTCATACTGTTTCTTGGTCAGGTCTCTTTGTTAGTAGATTACGGCCGGCGTACTTACTGATGATGATATGTTCGTCTATCATGAGTACTTAGTACTACGTATAGTAGATACTAATACTACAGCACGGTATTTAAGGTTGTAGTTACACATATATGTGCAAATTAAGTTTGGATTCGCCGCATTGTTAATTAAGTTATCGATGGATGCAGCTGTACTGCTGTAGCAGTGAGAGAGACTGCATGCAGAACGAGGGAACGATGGTGATGATGACCAAACTGAAAAATGTAGACAGTGTTTCTTGCACCAATCGCTGATCCAAATGTAATCTGAACTTCTTGCACCTCTTCGTTTTTACAGGATGTCCTAGAACCAACGCATTTTTTTTCTCGAACATATAAAAGGTTTGTGCGTCTTTGTATTTAGGTAGAACCAACGCTGTTAGAATTTGTTAAGCTGATCCATATGTTTTATCTCAAAGCCACATACTTGTTCTATGGAAGCTGCATAATTGGATTTTTTTTTCAAAGTCGCATCTTCCTCAAATATTGTGAAATACAAAAAAAAAAACCAGCAAAAAAAACATAAATGGTACGGTGCTATTTTCTTGCCTTATTGTTTTTTTAAGGAAACAAATGCATATACACACACGCATATCATTATGAGCACATATGAGAGACGACTAGGCTAATATATATTGAGATTGATAAAAGTCAATGTAACCGGCTCATTGTTAATGTTCACGCCACCTACTACCTACCACTAAAACAATAATTAGATATACATGTCAAGTCGAAGATTTACTTCCTCCTTCCCAAAAAAAAATATGATTGTAGGTTTAGGACAAGTCAAACTTTATTAAATTTGACCAAGTTTATAAAAAGTAATATCAATACTTATATTAGTAAATAAGTATACTATTAAAATATATTGTATAATCAATCAAATGAAATACATATTACGACAATGTCCGCAAAAAAAGTCAAATGATACTTATTTATCATCATAAATATAGTACTTTTTTTCTATAAATTTGATCAAACTTGAATTTGTTTAACTCATCAGAAAATGAGAATTGCATTTTCTTTGAACGGAGGAAGTAAAACTTAGATGGACAGGTTCCTCTACGAGGAACGTAACCAAAACCAAGTTGGTCTTGCCTCACTGTTGCACATAGGAGTACAACATAAATGCAACTCGTCAGTCGTCACAAACTCGGTGTGGTGTCTAAGGTGCGACCGAAAACAACAGCTGATAAGATCATTGCTGGATACAACATGAGGCTCTGGCAATCTTGCTAGCGAATTGATATATATATATATATATATATATATATATATATATATATATATTATATATATATATATATATATATAAACGATCTAACAATGTCTAGAGAGGGTGAATAGGCATATCTAAAAATTTACTGCAAATGCTAAGTTCAAATCTGTCAGTAAGTGTCGGAAGTCCCGGCGTTTGGGTCGGAACTCCCAACGTTGTCAGAAGTTTCGGCGCAAACGTCAGCAGTTCCGACGCAAACGTCAGCTACAAAAGCAGTGTCAAATTTAACTTTGCGGATAAATAATCTTACAACCTCACTTCCTAATGGTTTGATGAAGATGTTGAGTCACTCCCTTGACGCCGTAATGCCTCCAAACCGTAGATCGAGTCCAAACCCTAAAATGGAAGTTTAGGAGAGAAAGAGACAAACAAATACAAGTAATCTCTAGCAATCACAACAACAACAACAACAACAACAACAAGCACGTGGGACACAAAGATTTATTCCGAGGTTCGACAACCCCACAAAGGAGCTCCAATGTCCTCGTTGTTGAGGTGACCACCAAGGTCGGAGTCTCTTCCACCTCCTTGCCTCTCTCAAAGCGACCACAAAGGTCACTTGAGCTTTTCCACTAAGAAATCGAAGGGTGATACAAACTTCCTAAGGCTCTTCCACAAGATGGAAGCTCTTGGGCAACGCCTAGCCGGCTAGGGGCAAAGCTCCAAGAGTAATAGACGCAAAATCAACCGGCTTGAGCGAAGAAATCAAGTGCTCAAGCTTGCCAAAGTGATGCTCTCACTTAATCCACTCTTCTTTCACTCAAAACCCTAAGGGAATCGAAGATTAGAGCAAAGAGGGAAGGAGAGCGGTGCTTTAGTTGCTTGGGAGCTGTTGAGCACTGAAGTGGGTCAGCTGTGAATGAGTTCCGTAACGGTTAGAAGTGAAGAGAGGGGTATTTATACTCCAAGTGAAAATCTAACCGTTCAGATCTACGTCGGAAGTTCCGACTGCAGATCTCGGGACTTCCGACGTTAACAGAAAACACTGTTCACATAGGGTCAGAAGTCCGCACGTGCAAGTCAATGTCGGAACTCCCGGTAAACGTCGGGACTTCCGATGGTCGGAACTTTAGACGTACGTTAGGACTTTCGATGTGCGCAGTTAAACAACTAGCCAGCACCGCTGATGCCGGGACTTTCGGCTTGGGTCGGGACTTCCGACAGTCGAAACTTCCGACGTACGCTGGGAGTTTCGATGAGCGCAGATAGCCAGCCAGCAGAACCACCGATGTCGGGACTCCCAGCTTGGGTCGGGACTTCTGACTGTCGGAAGTTTTGACTCACGTCGGGACTTCCGACGTCCACAGTCACCGCGCAGGCTAAGTGACTAGGAGTCAGAACTTCTGGCAAGAGTCATGACTTCCGACTGTCGGGAGTTCCGGCTTACGTCAGGACTTCCGACATCGACAGTCACAGAAAATAATCTACGTGCTCGTGGAGTGCTAGAGTGTCTCTCTTTTGATTTTATTTTAATGCTTGAGCACTCTATCTTTCTCAGACCAACTAAATTTGCATCTCTCTTTATAGTACGGCGGATCCTAAACTCAAAAATAAAATTAAAACCTTTGGAGAGCGTTTTGAGTTCGTCCGCCTTTTCAACTTTAAGAATTGAGGGATACCATTTCATCTTTATCAACTCTTTGATTCTTTCATGGGACTAATAGCTGCGGACATGTCTCATTAAGATCACATTAGTCCCTAATTTAGATGTCATCAATACACCAAAACCCACATAGGGGGCAAATGCACTTTCAATCTCCCCTTTTTGGTAATTGATGACAACCAACTTAGGCTTTTATAAGAATGAAAGAATTTAAAGCTTTTGAACCCCAAAATTTATGAAGAGCTCCCCCTTGATGTATGCATGAATTTGAATATCAATTAGAATCATCTATACATGATTTGCATACCTCAAGACAAAAGCTTCCCCCTAAATTTTGCAATCCGTGGGGTGCAACAAGTGTGTGTGAACAAATAGATATCCGTGAAAAGAAATTGCAATATGACATGTTATTTCACACAACAAATAAAAAGAATACGATGGCCAATATTTCAAAGTAGAAATTTGAAGCAACACATGGCCATCAAAATACATGCACCATCACAAGTAGAGACAAGCACAAGTTAATAAGCTAGATAGATAATCATGACTTGTCCTACAATCATTCATCACAAACATATATAGATATTTGTCCATCACTAAAGTGGCCACCACACGACAAAGTGCTTACATGCTAAGGGTTTTAAAAGTCTCGAAACAAAATAACCAACTAACTTATTACAAGATATCAAAGCCTAACACTCCCCCTTTGTCAACAAGTGCCAAAAGGGGTAGGCCGCATGAAAAACCAACTACTCATCCTCGTAGTCATCAGCCTCATCGTGGTCACCGTCACCACGTTCGTCTTCATCATCATCGTCCTCGATGTAATACTCATCTTCTTCCGTCGCCTTGCCCTTGCCATGAGGGCGAGAAGTCGCATCATCTTCGTAGGCCGCACAAGCCTCATCATATAGAGCCAACGAATCACGGGGAGGCACAAACAGCGGCGGAGGAGAAGAGACAATCCCTACGTGCTGTTCCAACCGATATAGCCTCTCTTGCATATCGTGCTCACGTTGAGCACTAGCACAACACTGTCCAAACATGTATGTCATTAGGAACATGAACTTGTTGGGCTTCTTTCTAGAGGAGGACGAAGAGAGGGGCTCGACACTAGAAGAGCGAGCAGCAGCAGCAGGTGTTGAAGCACCACGGCGAGAGCAAGAACCCGAAGCACCTTTCCCTTTAGCTTTGGCTGCATCAGCTTTCTCCCTCAATTCTCTAGCAGCAAGGATAGAGGTCTTGTTGGATATCTTGAGGAGCTTTTGCTGAGTGTCATAGGGAAATCAGATGCCGGATACTTGCTCAATGACATGCATAATGTACGGTGCATAGGGAAGATGCTTTACCGAATCCTCAGTAGCATCATGTATCTTGTTCCAAATGTATCTACTGATGGAAAATTTCTGAAACTCATCACCAAATTGCTGAAGCACCTTCTGTGAATCATCATGAAGGTAGGTGGAGTCACCTACCTTCGGATACAAGATCTATCGCAAGATGTTGTTCAGAACATAATAGTAGGGCTTTAGAAACACTGTCTGCCCATCAGCTGTGTCCATCAAGATACATATGTTGGTACTCCTCCAAAGCGAGATCCTCATACTCAGTCAACTTAGGAGCAGTGCGGTCGCTGTGACTCAAACCAAGAAGGCGAGAGAAAGTGACGAAGTCCACCTTATAATGCTTGCCTTCAGTGGTCCAATGAATAATGTCAACAGCACCGGTAGGGTCTCGCTCATGATGATAAGAAGCATAAAACTGACAGATTAGCTTGTTATTCCAATGCTTCCTAAACTCTAGCAGGTAGGACAGCCCCATTGATTGTATATCCCAAACCATCTGCTCCAGCTCAGGTTTCTTGTACTTGCCAAGAGAGTAGGCATCAATGCACTTCATCTAAAGGACCGGTGGTTCCCTCTTCTTCAAAAACTTCCGATATAGAATGGAATCATAAAAGTCATAATGGAAGGGGTGCCAGAAATGATACTCAAGTCGTAGATCCTTCCCGTCCTTAGCATAAAGGTTCCTACCCCTCTGGGACATGATGTCCTTAACCCAGTGATGATAATCCACTAGAAGAGGAGGAGTCCATCCACCAGCAGGATTCGAAGCCAGGGTGGGCTCCTGCATGATCGGTGACACACCCGTGAATGGAACAAGCTGAGAGACAAACTCTGGACCATGAGTCGGGGTGCGAGTCGGTGGAGCAGCAATGGTGCATCTGGCACGATCAAGCGCTTCCTCTTCTTCATCAACCATCGGCACATCCCCAATAGGGGCAGGAGGAGGAGGAGGAGCGGTAGCCGACGACCCTTGATCATCATGGCGACGGGTAGCACGGGAACCACCAGTACCACCACGCTGATATGATGCCTTGGTGTGACCAGATGGTCTGGGGACAGCGGCACGGTCTTGGTTCTTCTTGGACCTCTTCTCCTTGTGACGCGAGGGACTACCACCTGTCCATGACTGTGAAGAACACGAAGTGGGACTAAGAAACAATGCAACGAGATGCGAACGAACATCAAGAATTGAAGACACATGAATGGAGCGGTCACCCTAGGGTTGGATGTCCTGGGCTAAGTCGGTACTTCCGACAGCTGGGAGTTCCGGCCTATCGTCGGGAGTTCCGACGGGCAGAACCTCCGACTGTCGCTAGGACCTCCGACGCACACAGTGACCATCCCATTCACGGGGCTTCAAAGCATGACACACATTCATACAAGGAAGATAGAGGAGTAGATAGGGAGAAAGAATAGATTCAAAATGCAAGGTACATTGGAGTTAGGGTTAGGACGCCACGGTAGTACCTTGAATCGAGAAAGGAAGGAGACGAAGAGGAACTAAATCCATAGGCCACGAAGAAATAGACGAACGCGAACACCTCCACTAATGGAATCTCCACCACACAAACTGAATGTCCACCATGATCCAAGGAAAAACAGGGAACAAGCGGTGGAACGAGGGCGGGGAGGTCGGTATAGTCGGCAAGGCCTTCGGCGGCGCAAGGAGAAGGAATGTGGGCCAGAGCTCCCAGTAGGGCAGAGGTACGGGTAGGGCATGACGCGGCGGCGCGAGGAGAGGCGATGATGGCACGTGGAGAGAGATTGAGGGCGACGGGAGGTAGGGGAGGGAGAGAATAACCGTAGGAGAAGGGACCGGGCTAAGTAAATGAGACGGTGAAACGGTGCGGCATGGTCAAAATAGATGACGCGGCGGTCAAAAATCTAGATCTACGTCGGAACTCTCGGCTTACGTCGGGACTTCCAGCGGTCAGGAGTTTTGGCGCGAGCCAGGACTTCCGGCGTACGTCGGGACTTCCGACGCAGGGAAACAGAAAAAACACCTCAACCTACACTCACTCTAGCATGTGGGGCAAAAATATGATGGACACTAACATTTTCACAAGTGACTAGATTTCATTCAACCAACACAAAGCAATAGTCACTCATGAAAATTATAAAATAGATTTTGAAAGTGTCACATAATGTTTTCTTAATTCATTTCTCCTAACTAGATCAAACAAAATGTGTGTGCAAGGGATCAAGCCACGTTACGAGAATCAATGATATTTAGTTCACTCCTCAAAGCACAAAATCTTGACTCATCTAGGGCTTTGTGAAGATATCGGCTAATTGCTTTTCGGTGCTCACATGATGAATGGCAATATCTCCTTTGGCTTCGTGGTCTCTCAAAAAATGATGCCGGATGTCTATGTGCTTTGTTCGAGAGTGGTTTACAGGGTTGTTTGCCAACTTAATGGCACTCTCATTGTCACACAAAAGTGGAATCTTGGTTAACTCACATCCAAAGTCCTTTAGTGTTTGCTTCATCCAAAGTAGTTGGGCACAACAAGCGCCGACCGCCACATACTCGACCTCGGCGGTGGACAAAGCAACGAATTTTGCTTCTTAGAGCTCCAAGACACCAAGGATCGACCAATAAATTGGCAAGTCCTGGTAGTACTCTTTTGGGTTACTTTGCAACCGGCATAATCCGAATCAGAATAGCCAAGTAACTCAAAAGTGGAGCCCTTAGGATACCACAAGCCAAGATTAGGAGTGTGCACTAAATACCGAAAAAAATCTCTTAACGGCCATCAAATGACATTCTTTCAGATTAGCTTGAAATCTTGCACACATGCACACGCTAAGCATAATATCGGGCCTAGATGCACAAAGGTAAAGAAGTGATCCAATCATGGAGCGATATACCTTTTGATCGACGTCCTTTCCTCCTTGATCAAGATCAAGATGTCCATTAGTTGGCATAGGTGTCTTGATGGGCTTGGCCTTGTACAAGTTAAACTTGTTCAACATGTCATTGGTGTACTTGGTTTGACTTATGAATGTGCCATCCTTGAGTTGCTTGATTTGAAATCTAAGGAAAAACTTCAACTCTCCCATCATGGACATCTCGAACCTATTTATCATAATCCTACTAAATTCCTCACAAAAAGCCACATTAGTACTACCAAATATTATGTCATCGACATATATTTGGCAAACAAAGATATCATTATTGACTTTGTGAGTAAACAAAGTAGCATCGGCCTTTCCTATCTCAAAACCTTGTTTGAGTAGGAAATCCTTCAAACAATCATACCAAGCTCTAGGGGCTTGTTTGAGCCCATAGAGCACCTTGTCGAGCTTGTAGACGTGGTTTGGATACTTGGGGTCCTTCAAAGCCCTGGTGGTTGCTCTACATACACCAACTCAGATAGGGGGCCGTTGAGAAATGCACTCTTCACATCCATTTGATATAACTTGAAATCATGATGAGCGGCATAGGCAAGTAGAATATGAATTGATTCTAGCCTAGCCACCGGTGCATAGGTCTCCCCAAAATCTAAGCCTTCAATTTGAGTGAATCCTTGAGCCACCAACATTGCCTTGTTCCTTGTTACCACCCCATGCTCATCTTGCTTGTTGCGGAAGACCCACTTGGTTCTAATCACATTTTGCTTGGGCCTTTCCACCAAGGACCAGACTTCATTCCGAGTGAAGTTATTCAACTCCTCTTGCATGGCTATCATCCAATCCGGATCATCAAGTGCCTCTTCCACCCTATGAGGTTCCAAAGGAGAAACAAAAGAGTAATATTCACAAAAACTTGCTAAACAGGAACGTGTAGTTACCCCTCATCGAATGCTCCCCAATATGTTATCAACGGGATGATCCCGTTGAATGGATTGATGCACTCTAGGATGTGGCACTTGAGTTGATCTTTGGATAGGGCCATCATCATCATCACGGTCATGATCGATTGGAAGATCACAATCATGAGCTTGTGGAGGGTTGACTTCACTTCTTTCTTCATTGTTGAGTTGAGGGTGAACTTGCTCATTGTTGACACCATCTTCATGAGAATGACCTTGTGCTTCATTTGATCTCCCATCTTGATTATTTCTTGTTGCGGAAGCTTCACCATGTTCATTTGATGGAACATGATGAATAGTTGGATCAAGATCATCATGCACAACATGGTCTTCATCTTCGTCTTCAACGGGCTTTACTTCACCAATAGCAAGCTTCTTGATTGCTTCGTGTGGAGCTTCTTCATTACCTACATTCTCAACATTGACTTGCTCTTTTTGAGAGCCATCGGTTTCATCAAAAGTCACGTCTACCGTGATTTCAATCAAACCGGTGGTTTTATTGAAAACACGATATCCATGTTCGTTAGTACCATAACCAAGCATGAAACCTTCATCAACCTTTGGTGCAAACTTAGAGCTTTTGGATTTCTTGTTAAGTATGAAACACTTGGATCCAAAAACTCTAAAGTAGTGCACCTTAGGCTTTTTACCGGTTAGAAGTTCGTAGGCGGTCTTTTCTCTTTTCTTGTGAAGATATAAGCGGTTGATAGCATGGCATGCCGTGTTGACCGCTTCTGCCCAATAGTTGGTTGGAGTCTTGTATTCATCCAACATTGCTCTTGTGGCTTCTATGAGGGTTCGGTTCTTCCTCTCCACAACACCATTTTGTTGTGGAGTGTATGGAACCAAAAACTCATGCTTGATTCCTTCTTCATCAAGAAACTCTTTAATGTTGGTGTTCTTGAACTCTGTCCCTGTTGTCACTTCTAACTCTCTTGATTTTGACATCAAACTCATTTTGGGCTCTTCTTGCAAACTTCTTGAAGATACCTTAGACTTCACTCTTTTCACGCAAAAAGAATACCCAAGTGAAACGAGAATAATCATCAACAATTACAAAACCATATTTGTTACCACCAATGCTTATGTAAGCGACGGGTCCAAATATGTCCATGTGAAGCAACTCCAATGGCCTTTCGGTTGTCACAACATTCTTGACAGGGATGTTTAGCTCCAACTTGTTTTCCCGCTTGGCATGCGCTACAAATCCTATCTTTCTCAAAAGAAACATTTGTTAGTCCAAGGATGTGTTCGCCTTTTGAAGTTTGGCCAAGTTCCTCATCCCAACATGGGCAAGTCGGCGATGCCATAACCAACCCATGCTAGATTTTGCCATTAAACAAGTCTCGGGATTTACTCTATTTGATGTGAAATCAACTAGATAGAGTTTCCCTTTTAAATGACCCATAAATGCAATAGAGGAATCCTCCCTTCTATAGACTTCCACACCCTTATCCGTAAAGAGACAATTGTAACCCATCTCATAAAGTTGTGAGACGGACAACAAATTGTATCTCAACGAATTCACAAGTAAAACATTTGAAATGGAATTATCATTTGATATAGCAATTTTACCCAAATCGAGGACTTCTCATTTTCCATTGTCACCAAACACAATATTTCCACTATGATCATGATTTGGTTGGAATGATGTGAACATGTCCTTCTCTCCGGTCATATGATTGGTGCATCCACTATCCAACACCCAACTTGTTCCACCGGAGGAATATTCCTACAAGGACAAATTAAGCTTTTGTTTTAGGTACCCAAAAAGATTTGGGTCCTAGGGGGTTAGTCACATAAAACTTGGGCACCCAAACACTCCTCATAATTTCCTTTCTCTTTTGGGCACCAACATACTTAACCACAATCTTGCCATCCTTGCCCCAACAACACATATAGTCACTAGCATAGCACCGTGGAAGTGGTGCTTGTGGCTTGGGGCCATCGGATTGCTTTGTCTTGATTGTCTTGTTACTTGTAGGTTGGATCTTTGGAATGTAGACCTTGTTGTTGGCCTTGCATATTAGCTCATCAAGAGCAACGCCCTTGTTGAACTTCACACAAGGCACACCATTGATCATGTTCCTTCCATTGGCCTTTCCATCATACCTATTGTAGCCAATGCCTTCCTTGATTGATGGGTGCCTTGATGACTTGTATATAGTCTTGTTGGATTGCTCTTGACACTTGCACCCATTCTTTAATATCATCTTCAACCTATGAATCTCCTTGTCTTTCTTCTCTAACTCAACAAGGTTAGTTGTATATGCATTCACATCAATTTTATAGCATCTTTTACAACCATCACTAGTGGAGACATTAGAGTCTTCGGTTGCCTTAGGAGAAGTTGAAGTGCTAGCCCAAAGAGTACTATAGTTTAGCTCAAGATTTTGATATTTTTCTTCCAAGCTTGTGAGGCTTTCTTGAGCTATACTCTTCTCATTCTTGAGGCTAGCTACTTGATCATTAACCGAGGAATGTTCCTTAGTCAATTTCCCAATTGAGTTATTGGCTAAAGACAATTCTACGGTTAACTTCTCAACCTTCATCTTTTCCTCGGCGATAGATGCTTCAAGTGCAAGATTTTTCTCTCTCTCTTGAGTGATTATATCTCCTTGCATCTCTAAGCATCTATCCCTCTTCTCTAATTTCTTCATTAGCGTTTTTATTTTAGAGAAGGCCTTTTTACCAAAATTTTTTATCATAGTTGCTTCAATTTCTTCTATGTTCTCATCACAACTATCATTCTCATCACTAGAGGAAACGGGTGTAGTATGTACCTTCTCCCCTTTTGCCATGAGACAAGTTGGGGTATAGTAGTCGTTGTCGATGAGGTTGGAGAAGAGCCTCGGTGGTGAAGATAGGTTGGAGAAGAGTTTTGGTGGTGAAGTTGAGTCGGGGAAGATCATGGTCGGTGAAGAAGAGTGGTGGATGGCGATGTTTGTGACTCCCTTCTTCTTCTTCTCATCATCACTTGAGTCACTATCACTTGACTCCCATTCTTCCCAAGATGAGCTTCACCTCTCTTCTTGCCTTTGTTCTTCTTGTCTTCATCCTTGTCGTGCTTGTGCTTCTTTTTCTCATTAGGACAATCGGCTATGAAGTGACCGGTTTGACCACATCCATAGCAAAATCTCTTTTTGAACCTTCTCTTTCCATCACCATAGGTCTTGCGGTTGCTTTTCTTCTTCATAAACTTTCTAAGATTTCTAATCACAAATGCAACCTCCACATCAGAATCTTCTTCTCCACTTGAGGAATCATCCTTCACTTTCTTCTTCTTTTCTTGACTTAAACCTTGACCTTCATGTTGTTGAGTTGCTTTAAGGGCTGCACTCTTGTTGAATCCCATTGCATTAGGATTTTGATTGTGAGCATTGATTGCATCTTCATCTAGACACTCATGATGCTTGAGTTTTGAAAGAACTTCTTGAGGGGTCATCTCATCATAACCGGGCCTTTCCATGATCATGGACGCTAGCATGTTGTTCTTGGCTCTATAGGTTCTCAACATCTTTCTAGCAACCTTGTTGTCATCCCATTCGGTGCTTCCAAGAGCTCTTATGCGGTTGACCAATGCCATGAGCCTATCAAACATGGATTGTGTTGTTTCATTTTGCAAGAATACAAATCTTTCCAATTCACCATGAAGCAACTCAATGTTGCCTTTTCTCACACTTTTATCTCCTTCAAATGACACTTTCAAAGTATCCCAAATTTGTTTTGCACTTTCCATTCCATTCACTTTTCTAAACTCATCCGGAGCTAGGCTTGACACAAGCAATGCTACGGCTTGTGCATTTTGATGGAGGTTGTGCACTTCTTCTGGAGTTATCTCTCTATCTTCATCGGTAGGAATCATCACACCAACATCCACAACTTCCCAAAGTCTTGCGGCAATGAGATGCATCTTCATCTTGTAAGACCAATCGGTGTATCTTGTTCCATCAAAGTGAGGTGGCTTGCCAATGTTGACGGACGGAGTATGTAGTGTTGAACCTTTCATGAGTTGTCCATAGTCAAAGCTCATGTTTGAATATATTCCCTTTCCATGAGCATGCTCACCGGCTCCAATATCACTAGCGGCATCTTTGTTTGTTTCATTCTTGTCACTCGTATCATTCTTGCCACTTATTGCATCATCAACCTTCTTGCTCAATTCTTCCTTCATCTTGCTCATCTCATCTTGCATCTTTTTCATTTCATCTTGAAAGAGCTTGGCTTGAGCACTCATCAACTCTTCAGCTATTTTCTTGGCCATTTCGACGGCAACGGCTTGCATCTTGTCGGACTCCGACATTGTTTCTTCTCACGCGGTGAAGCGCAAAGAGAAGACCTTGCTCTAATACCAATTGAAAGGATCTAACAATGCCTAGAGGGGGTGAATAGGCGTATCTAAAAATTTACTACAAATGCTAAGTTCAAATCTATCAGTCAATGTCAGAAGTCCCGGCGTTTGGGTCGAAACTCCCGACGTTGTCAGAAGTTCCAGCGCAAACAGTCAGCAGTTTCGACGCCTACGTGAACTACAAAAGCAGTGCCAAATTTAACTTTGCGGATAAATAATCTTACAACCTCACTTCCTAGTGGTTTGGTGAAGATGTTGAGTCACTCCCTTGACGCCGTAATGCCTCCAAACCGTAGATCGAGTCCAAACCCTAAAATAGAAGTTTGGGAGAGAAAGAGACAAACAAATACAAGTAATCTCTAGCAATCACAACAACAACAACAAGCACGTGGGACACAAGATTTATCCCGAGGTTCGACAACCCCACAAAGGAGCTCCTACGTCCTCGTTGTTGAGGTGACCACCAAGGTCGGAGTCTCTTCCACCTCCTTGCCTCTCTCAAAGCGATCACAAAGGTCACTTGAGCTTTCCACTAAGAAATCGAAGGGTGATACAAACTTCCCAAGGCTCTTCCACAAGATGGAAGCTCTTGGGCAACGCCTAGCCGGCTAGGGGCAAAGCCCCAAGAGTAATAGACGCAAAATCAACCGGCTTGACGAAGAAATCAAGTGCTCAAGCTTACCAAAGTGATGCTCTCACTTAATCCACTCTCCTTTCACTCAAAACCCTAAGGGAATAGAAGATTAGAGCAAAGGGGGAAGGAGAGGGGTGCTTTAGTTGCTTGGGAGCTGTTGAGCACGAAGTGGGTCAGCTGTGAATGAGTCCGTAACGGTTAGAAGTGAAGAGAGGGGTATTTATACTCTAAGTGAAAATCTAACCGTTCAGATCTACGTCGGAAGTTCCGACGCAGATCTCAGGACTTCCGACGTTAACAGAAAACACTGTTCACATAGGGTCAGAAGTCCGCGCGTGCAAGTCAATGTCGGAACTCCCGGCAAACGTCGGGACTTCCGACGGTCGAAACTTTAGACGTGCGCAGTTAAACAACTAGCCAGCACCGCTGATGCCAGGACTTCTGGCTTAGGTCGGGAGTTCCGACAGTCGGAACTTTCGACGTACGTCGGGAGTTCCGACGAGCGCAGACAGCCGGCCAGCAG
Source organism: Miscanthus floridulus (assembly GCF_019320115.1). Lineage (NCBI taxonomy): Eukaryota > Viridiplantae > Streptophyta > Magnoliopsida > Poales > Poaceae > Miscanthus > Miscanthus floridulus. Next base: position 100,669,528 of record NC_089585.1, read on the forward strand.
AACCACCGATGTCGGGACTCCCGGCTTGGGTCAGGACTTCCGACGTCCACAGTCACCGCGCAGGCTAAGTGACTGGGAGTCAAAACTTCCGGCAAGAGTCATGACTTCCGACTGTCGGGAGTTCCGGCTTACGTCGGGACTTCCGACACCGATAGTCACAGAAAAATAATCTACGTGCTCGTAGAGTGCTAGAGTGTCTCTCTTTTAATTTTATTTTAATGCTTGAGCACTCTATGTTTCTCAGACCAACTAAATTTGCATCCCTCTTTATAGTGCGGTGGATCCTAAACTTAAAAACAAAATGAAAACCTTTGAAGAGCGTTTTGAGTTCGTCCGCCTTTTCAACTTCAAGAATTGAGGGATACCATTTCATCTTTATCAACTCTTTGATTCTTTCATAGGACTAATAGCTGCGACATGTCTCATTAAGATCACATTAATCCCTAATTTGGATGTCATCAATACACAAAAAACCACATAGGGGGCAAATGCACTTTCACATAGGGGGCAAATGCACTTTCATATATATAGTAACTCTATATATATAACCACTACTCTATAGCTGGCTATAAAATAACTTATTCAGTAGTCATTTTGGGTTATGATAATTACTATGTTAATTTACGAGATTATAGTAACTCTATACTAAGTGGTTTACTATAACGTTATGGTAAATATCTCCTTGTGTTATAATAACCCAACTATCGTAAATATGTATTAACATTATCGTAAATTAGTATATAAAATTATCGTAAATGGAGGTGGCTACGGAATAACTTATTTTGTAGCTGACTACTGAATATATTCTCCATATATATATATATATATATATATATATATATATATATATATATATATATATATATATATATATATATATATATATTCGGCCCTTTTTGCATCCAACCCAACGAAATATCTTTTCCTAGTAGCTGAACGCAAAAAGGGAGAGAGGGAGCGAGATACGCAGAGCTAACTAGGCGCCAAGGTAGGCTAGCCGGCCGGAGAGCTTTCTGATCAACAAAGACGAGAGAGATGCTGTATCTATCTAGCTAGCTAGCTAGCTAAATTCATCTCTCTCTCTCGTCTTTTTATCTGATCTGCAAAGCACGGGAATACGGGATTATGTTAGTAACTTAACACGGAAAGGGCCTTTTGCTGACGATACCTTTTTATCCCAGCGAGCCGCATGCCCTCATGCATATGCATCTACTATATATGGATCGACAGTCAGCGTTGCTACTGTCAAGTCATCGTCGATCGATGTATCATATATATATGCATTGCAAAAGCTATCTAGTAGCAGGGGGGGGGGGGGGGGGGGGGCGCGGGGCGGGGACCCTAGACGAGACTCATGCACGCTCGATGCGCGCCATGCGTCACACCGGCCGGATCCGTTCATCTCCTCCATACTAGGCCTCGTTTAGATTGCAATTTTTGTAATCTGGACACACTGTAGCGCGTTTCGTTTATATTTGACAAACTTTGTCCGATCATAGACTAACTAGGCTCAAAAGATTCGTCTCGTGATTTACAACCAAACTGTGCAATTAGTTATTTTTTTACCTACATTTAATGTTCCATGCATGCGTCCAAAAATTGATGTGATGGAGAGAGTGAAAAAATTTAGAATTTTGATGGGATCTAAACAAGGCCCTAGGCGCGCGCCAGTGCGTGGGCTGTACCTGTCGCGATCGCTAGTGACGTGGCGTTGAGCGGTGGTGGAATGAATCATGGCACATATGATTAAGTGCCCAATGCAAGGCAGCGCCCGTACATATGGGAGTTTGGGCACGTCCTTTTCCTACTCGATCGGTGGTCTTCTCTCAGCTCTCTCTCTCACCGAGTTCTCTTCTCCTGCTGCTGTCCCTCTCTCCTCTGCCTTTCCTCGCTCGTTGTTCATTCGTGTCAAAGAATCGAACGAGGTCTTCGTTATGTGTGTGCGCCGCTGCCATGAGAGCACACAGTACGTGCAACTAGCTAGCTAGCTAGTTAGCTAGAGAGAGAGAGGGAGTAGCACAGCACTGCACAGTGCAGCTTGCATCGCGCATGCACTTTTACAGGGCGCTTTTGGGCTAACTAGTAGCCCTACTACTACCCCTATAGCCGGTGGGTGGAGGAACGGCATCGACCGCCGACCGACGACCGGGGCCGGACGGGCACCACATTGTAGGGCCTGGTTGTTGGGCTGCCCGATGCCAAAAGACATTCCCTTTGGGGCTGACCCCCATGCATGCAAGTGTGGGAAGCAGCGCGCGCTGGCTCTGCCAACGACGGCACGGCAGAGGCCAGAGGCTGCGCCTCCTGCCGCGTCCGCTCCCCGCCTGCGCCTGCGCCTGCGCCCCCCCCCCCCCCCCCCCCCCCCCCCCCCCCTGAATTCGTGTCGAGACCAATGCAAGGCGTGCGCCTTGAGAAGAACACCGGCCGCCTCCAAAAGGCGCGTGCGGCCCTCCTGCAGCGCGTTTGCTCCCCACATGCACGCACGAATCCTAGGCTGTGTTTAGTTTGCGAATTTTAGAAATTTAGCTACGGTAGCACTTTCGTTTTTATTTGACAATTATTGTTCAATTATGGACTAACTAGGTTCAAAACGTTCGTCTCGTAATTTCCAACCAAACTGTACAATTAGTTTTTTTTGTCTATATTTAATGCTCCATGTACGTATCGCAAGATTTGATATGATAACCACCATAGCACTTTTTAAAAAAGTTTTTGGTAACTAAACAAGCACCTACTGCTACTGCTCTACTAGGGCCGACTGGCAGCTGGTCACCCTGCTGCATGCACGCACGGCGCTCTAGCTCGCCCCGGCCCGGTAAATAAACCCACAGGCCGCTGGCCGTGCGCCCCTGCGGCCATCCGATCGCTTCCGCTTGGAAAGAACGCGATCGGATGGCCATGGAGAGGTAGCGCGTCACATATACGCATACGGGACTTGTTACCTTTTTCTATTTTTACTGGAGCTATGCAGTACTAGGCGGAGAAAAAAAGTGCACCCTGCCAACAGCCCGACATGCACCCTTCTTTTTTGAGGTCTTGCTTTGGTTTGACTGGTCATTATTTTCGTTGGGCCTCAGCTTAATTTTCTGAACAATCTGTACGAGAACACTTTATCAGTTGTTATAATTCAAAAAAAAAAACTGAACCAAGGCCTCGTTTAGATTAAAAAAAATTTCAACCCGATGAATAGTAGCATTTTCGTCTTATTTGACAAATATTGTCCAATCGTGGACCAACTAGGCTCAAAAGATTCATCTCGTAATTTCGAACTAAACTGTATAATTAGTTATTTTTTTACCTACATTTAATACTCCATGCAAACGGCTAAAAATTGATGTGATGGAGAGAGAGTGAAAAAACTTGGAATTTGGATGGCATCTAAACAAGCCCCAAGAACTCGATCTACATCTCTAGGACAGGAAGTCATATCATCATCAGCCACCTATATGTAGCACAAAGTTACGAAGCGAAGCGAAGCACGCGACGGAACGGACGGATCGATTTTCCGCCGCGCGTCGGCCAGAATTCAGACACGCGCGCTCCAAATTTCTTTTGGCTCCACCCAATTTTCCCCTCCGGCCTCCCCTTCATGATTTCAGGAGGTCTCAGTTTCTCTCGCCGTCGGCTCGTCGCGGTGGCCCCGCGGGAGGGAGGAGCAACCGAACAGATAGACGATCGGCACATTCGGCGGCGGTTCCCTGCGTCGTTGAAAAGACGATGGAGAGCCGGCAAGTGACGATATGGGGAGAGAGGTGTGTGTTGACAGCTGACCACGATCGATCATATCGCTCCAGTGGGAAAGGGAATAAGATGTTGCAGGCTAGCTAGCTCTTTTCTTGCTTATGATTGCAGCAACGGACTTCGCTAGCTAGTCCGTGTGACCAGATGCATGTAAGAAACGAACGCCAGGGAATTTATTTTATTATATCATATAATGACGCACGTACGCGAAGAAAAAATACAATCGTTACCGGTACGTACTACTTTTCAGAGTTTCATTTTGTTTCAAGGAAAATATATGGTATATAGTACACTCATACATTACAATATATGACGGAGCGTAAATGGCGAGCCTGTATATATATGTGAACATAATGCGTAGTGCAGGGTATATATACAACCACCTCGACCGTTTTAGTGGTCACATTTTATCCTTGGATCTGGCATGCGCTGTGTGCAGGGTTGACAAGAAAAGGTTGAAGGGTCGGGACTACATCATTGTGCCGATGGTGGTGAAACATTTCCTCGTAAGTCGCGAGTGAGAACTAGCTTGTTTTACCGGGTGTATGTGCAAGATACAGTACCAAAGGCACAGTAGTGCTGAACACTGATCGCAGTAGCTCCTTCACCAAGTCTCTCCCCAACTGTACACAACTCAGTACCAACCACAGTCCGTTCCCATCCATGGCATCCTACCCTAGCCAGGCATCCCGCGGATCATTATTGCCTATCAACAATTCACCATGCATCACATCAAACCCTGATGCTCAGTGCCCATTTCCCCCTATCCAAAATGGATGTAGATCTGGCCTTGTTTAGTTGACAAAATTTTTTAGAAAATGGTACTGTATCATTTTTGTTTTTATTTGATAATTAATGTCCAATCATAGTCTAATTAGGCTTAAAAGATTCGTCTCATAAATTTCGTCTAAACTGTGTAATTAGTTTTAATTTTTATTTATATTTAATGCTTCATACATGCGTCCAAAGATTCGATGTGACGAAAAATCTTGAAAAATTTTGTAAAATTTTGGGAACTAAACACCACCCAAGCACAAGATGCGCTTGCCTCATCGCTTATCCCACTTGCCAACCTAGCTCTGCAACTGAAGCTACTGCAGCACCGATGGACCTGCACCTTCTGCGCATGCACACTAGATAGCTGCCAAGGCCCACCTATTAGTCTAGGAGTACCACTCTTCAATCATTCAGGAAGCATCTGCACAAACCCTAACGCGACAACAATAACAGACTAGCCACAGAGCTGACTAATAATCACAATAATTCCAAGACAGACAGCGACAGCAGTTCAAATAGGCCGATGCACACAGAACGGTTACTGCCTCGTCCCAAAATAAATCAACTCCTAGAATCACTAGAGTTGAACTATCTTAGGTTTGACCAAACCAAATTTATTGAAAAGAGTAATATCGTTTATAACACCAAAGAGTAACATTATGAGAATAGGGTGCATTTTTCCTACTCCAAGGAGTACTTACTCCCACCTTCAATAAACCACATTGTGTATGTGTGCATACTCGTTTATCAATTTAAGTGTGTTTATATACTCATTTTATGATACTCCAAATCATACCTACGTAAAAAAATTCAAAAGAACTCATATTTTTAACATATTATTTTAATACTATTATAGTAGTATATATAAAATAAGTATAACCATATATTCAAAGTATACTTGCATGCTTAACATACATACTACCCTAGATGGTCTAATATGAACATATACTTTGCCAACATACACTTCGTCGGGCCATATACACCATAAATGTAAAGATATACACATGGGAGTAACTACTCTCTGGGAGTAGAAAATAATTTCCCTATGAGAATATATATTTAATAATGTATCTAACCATGCTAATTTGGTATTACAAATATTGATGTTTTTTTTCTACAAGTTTGGTCAAACTTAAAATAGTGAGTTGGACATAGGACAACTCTAGAAGTTGATTTATTTTGGGTCGGAGGAAGTACATACTGCTCTAGTAACCTCTCTAGTTTAACATGACAGAACAACGTGCGTTAGGCACATGAGACTCAACACCAAGTAAATTTTTTTCACTCTTTAGACAGTTACATAGTTGGAAGTATATTGACTGTACACAACATGAGCCACGGAAGTTTACAGGTTTGGGGGGGGACAAATGATGCTCGGAGAGCCGCGTGTTGCTCAATACACAGCATTCAGACAACTCTTATCACACAATTACTGAACACAAATATGTGGGGGGGAACCTACCTGCAGGCAGGCTTAATGAGCGAGCTTGAAGTAGAGTATGAGAAGGATGGCCAGAACGAGAGCCGTGATAATTCCTCCAATGATCCACTTGTTCCTATCCATCCTCTTTGACATTGCAGCCAGGATCTTCTTGCTCTTGCCAATGTTATCATCAACTCCGTGCAACTATGAGCAAGAGGGTATCAAATCTCAATAATACACACAAATACGAAAGTTCTAACACACGAATGTGCGCGCACAACACAAAGCAGATTAACATACCAAGAATGTACACTATGGTGCAGTATTTTAGCAACACAATTTTGTGATATAGCTTAAAATACATCGGCAGTCCTCAAATTTGTTCAGTTGTGTCAGCTACGTCCCTGAACTATTAATTTGCATATTTGGGTCCCTAAACTTACTAGGTGGTTCACTTGGGGTCAATGTTTATGTGTTTACTTAGCATCTACGCAGCATCCATGTCAGCACGTTTTTACAGTTCATCATTCAAACATGATAGCTGATGACAAAAATAAAAGATCCAGTGAGACCCACATGTCATCCCGTAACATCATTTTTCTTTCAGATGTCCATGCTGGCCAGCCACTTCGGCAATCAGAGTGGCACAATTAAGACCCAGATATGCAGATCAATAGTTCAGGGATCTAGGTGACACTGTCAAACAAGTTTGGGGGCCACTGATCTACTTTACTCTTTAGATTACCTACTGAACTCATTGCAGCAGCAGAGGTATAATTCTGATATTCAATTTCAACAAGGAACGGGTTACATGTGTTGCATGCACCTTTTTTAACTAAGGATCTTTCCCTTTTTAATGCAATCACCAATCCTTTGCACTAAAATTCCATAGTCATCCATATAGTAAAGACATCACATAATGAAGAACAAAATGCACGCACACCCTCACGAAATGTACTATAAGTCCTACAAGTGTTCAAGAAAATACAACACCAGTCTAAACTTCCTGAAGTACAATATAATCTTTAACTTTTTTGCGATCAAATATAATCTTTAACGTGTGCACAGAAGCACAAGACAGTCTAAATTCCTGAAGTACCACCCTCTGTCCCAAATTATAGGCCGTTTTGGCTTTTCTAAGTACATAGCTTTTGCTATGCACCTAGATATATAATATGTCTAGATATATAAGTTGTGTATCTAGAAAAGCCAAAACGACATATAAATTGGAACAGAGGGAGTACAATCTAATCTTTACTCCAGTTAATGTAGCAAAACAATATTAAGTATCCATATGGGCTAAGTCTTTGGGTATATTCCATCCTTTAAAGGAGACTTGAAAGGATGGAATATCCCCAAAGACTTAGCCTTAGATAGGAGTGCTTGGAAGACAGCTATTCACGTGCCTGAACCTTGATTGCTTCTACTGGGTTTCAACTCTAGCCTAACCCAACTTGTTTGGGACTTAAAGGCTTTGTTGTTGTTGTTGTTGTTGTATATGGAGTGATGAGATTGAGTCACTTAGGTCACGAATAAAAAAAATCTAGTCTGGATCGTCAAAAAAATAAAAAGGAGAATGGTGATGAGTTATTTGGGAGAGAGATTTCGAGATTGTAGCCCAGCACACCTAACAGAATATTTGTACAACTTTCTAAAACACACAGGAAAGATGCACATCATTATATTAAGGAGAAAAGGGTCCACCGACAACACATAAAACCAGCAAAAAAAAAAGGAACAAAAAACATAAAGGAAAAAAAAGCACACGCTCAACACCAATACTACACAAATCACTAAGATTTCAACAGTGAACCACAGAAAAAAGATAACTAACATTTAATTTTCATAAAAAAGTTCTGCACAAAACAAAATCCAAGCTGAGCTTGCTATGAATAAAGCCAAGATAGAGCGCAGTCAATGAACTAAATTAGTAGTGCTGTTATATAGGTTATGTTAGCAACAACCATTGCAGCATTTCTACCAGTAAAATCAGAAAACGACCAGAAAGTAAATCTATATAATAGGAAGTGCTGCTGAGACAGGTACATACAGTAGTATGAGCATGTAGTAGTGACTGTCGCTGTTGGTGAAGGTCCTGAAGAATTGAGACACCAAGTTCTTCTGTCTCCAACATAGTTCTTCGGCTCTCTTTAATTCTGTCAGTGGACTGATTCAGTCTTTCAGTTGTCATCATCAATCTTCCCCTCTGATCAGTAGACACCTGAGCCATGGGAGAGTCCCCCAAGTATGACATGAGTAAAAAAACTGTAAGAAGCCTGAGACAAAAGGCCTCAATAAATCAAACCAGCATAACCAAAATAAATGCAACAGGGAATGTAGAGGCAGCAGTCCTATTGTACACTGACATCGAGGAATAAGAAACATAGGTGATCAAATCACTTTACTAGATATTAAACAACATTCCAAAACAACTAATGAGCTTACAGTGCCTTAAGTTCAGCTGGTGCCAGAACTATTTGTATTACTTCAGGAACATTTCTTATGTAAATAGACATTGACAGGTAACTTGCAATAAGGGCAATACTATCATGTGATTTACTTTTGTCAGACTAAGAACAGAAAAGTCATCCATCACATGTAAATTTCTTTTTATAAATGTAATGGTTCTATCTTATTTAGTGACAAACAGAATATTACAGAGATATAGGATGAGACAAAGGATTTCTTGCTTCTATCATGTCTTCCACTGTTTTCATTCATACATTACCAATATGAAATGTTCGCGGTAAGGGTAACCCTATGCTACCAACATCATAAAACTTAAGTGAAGCACAGCTAGTTAAGGGCCACATGAGCCACACAGATGCCAATCTGTGGTGTAGTATAAGGTACAGTATTAAGAATCCAAATCAAAATTTTAAAATATATTATATCAGGATGAAAAGGTGAAACTATCTGATATATCCATCTATGTTCGAATATGCAGCACATATTCCTATAGAACAAAAGTTGTAATCGTAGCCATCTAAGCATGTAAATAAGGAAAGCCATAGATTAAACTTGATGGTCAGAAATGCATTTGTGAGAAGTGAGAACATATATAAACATGCTGGCAGGATCCTGCCACAGGGCCACAGTGCTAAAACTTGGATATCCAAAATTGAAAAAAAAAAAAGTGAAAGGCCAAAATGTACTGTAGTAAGCCAGCTTGATTTACCAACATGCACATGTAAATCATTCATTGAACTAATTCCTAGTTCACATGTCCCATTGTTACAGTGATGCACAATGTTGCAAGCAAAATGCAACTAAATAACAGATATAGCACTATCAATCATTTAGACTGTATAACTAATATTCCACCCACCTATATAGGTATAATAATACTGAGGACAAAAAAGAAAAACTATTGATCATTTCAGTACAAACCAAATCACCTGATATGAAATATCACATCCACATTTAAAAGTACAAACACAGATATTTATCAGTTATTTCTAGCTCATAGACATTGGACCTATGACGCTTTTGCTCTGATGCAATCTATGATAAATGCCCTGATGTGATATGTTATGCATTGAAGCATTAAGCATAGCTGAACAATTTGTAGACACAGTCCTGAAAAGGTCCTAGTATTAAGCTCACCGCGAGAGTATCAGCCATTCCAGACTCCAGGAGCTCCTCCCGGGTAGCCTGCCTGGCATTGGGCGCTGATATCCTCTTAAGCTCACTCTTGACGTTGTTAAGGTCAGATTTATACTCCCTCAGCTTTGCAAGCAAACCAGCCTTAACGCTAGGCTGTAGGCTCCTTGCCTCCAGGTCCATCTTCCGAATCTGCAAACACATAAAACGAAAACATAAAATTACTCTCCCCCAAACCCCCAAAATGAAGACCAAGGCACATAAACATCTCACAGCTCCCTCAGAACACCAAAACTGTACCGATGGAAACGAAAAAAATCCCTAATCTCTACTTTTCTACCCGCTCCCCAAATCAATTGAGCAGAACTGAAGGCGTCGATGTCTTATATCCAGTGAGCCAAGGGGATCCCCAGAATAGAATGCGTTGCGGCATCTATTTACCAGCGATTCAGCTTCCTCGATGCCGGATTGGATCTCGGACAGCTTCTGCTTCTTCTTCTCTGCGGATAGGGCCACCGAATCAGATCAAAACAATCAACAAAGCAGGTGTTCCCCAACGAAATCACAAAGGGGGATCATATTAAACATTGGAATCTTGCTTACCTCCATCGAGGGCGGAGGCAGCGGTGCACTTGCGGGAGAGCGAGGCGGACGCCTCGCAGTACTGCCGCTCGTAGCCCTCGAACACCTCGCTCATGGCTGCTGCCCGCGACTCGCTTAGATCTCTTCAAATCCCGTAGCTTAATCGCCCCAGCGAAGACGATCCGACAGCGGCGAGTTCGCGGCCACCGGATCGAGCAGGCGGCAGAGGCGAATTCGACGGGGACTCGATCCGCGTGGCTCCGCGAGGGGAAATTTGGGGGTACCTACGTCTTTGATCGGGTCAGGATTGCCGAGCCCAATGCAAAAGAGATTATCACATTGGCGCTGTTTGTTTCTAGAGACTGCGTGGTAGGCCCGGGAGGTGAGTTGTTGTCGTGGGCTTAAGCAAGCGGCCGACGGTACCTTCGGCAGCGGGGACCCGGAACAAACCCAGCTGAACCCGGCCGTATATTAGGCACTGTTTGTAGCCTTTTAGCCTATTTATACGCATCGTTTAAACGTGGCTGTTTCTATTTTATCGACTGTTTATCCTATTTAAATGGTCATTTGTCACTGTGTCGGTGATTCGAGTAAACACTCACGAGTAAATTTATATTATTATGTATTAGATCTGGATGGTGTGTTAAAAGACACAAGATTTATACTGGTTCGGGCAGAACGTCTATACGTCCAGTTTGCAGCTGCTTGCTCGTGTTATTAGCACTGAAAGGTTCGTAGTAGGGGTTACAAACAGGCAGAGAGAGGACAGGTCCAGTTACTGCTTAGCTGTGTGTTATGTGATGTGTGGCATGTTCTATTTTTTTCGGTCCCCTTAGTGGAGTGCCCTGCCTTTCCTTTTATAGATCAAGGAGAAGCACGGATTACAAATATGGAGAAAGAAGAAAAACAAGAGACAGAGAAGGTCCTTCGAAGGTGCCGGGTCTTTCTTTTCCTCTGAGTGAGCTCTGCTGACATGGCAGACGGTGCCAAGGATAGCTCCATGCTGGGCGCTGTCCGTTGATGATGACATGCTCTGACTTGATCAGCAAGTGGTCACATCCCATCCCGCTCCGGCGGGCGGCGCGACGGACCAGGGTGTTGATCCATGACCCTACGGGGAACGGACGGCACAGTGACCGCATGTCTGTCACTGTAGAGGATGTGACTCCTCTTGGACTGTAGTGGTTATCGTATTCTTCCATCAGAATCCACGTCTGACGGTAAATGGCGGCGCCCACAACACTGTAAGACAAATGTCAGCGTCTACAACACTGTTTTGGCTCTGACATGCCTAGAAGGGCTTTAAAGCGCTCGTCTTGTCATATCCTGATGGTACTTTCCTACAAACGTGCAGGGTATGGTCCTCGGTATTGTGGTTGACTGAGTGTCCTACCTTATCTGTGCGCGTAGTTATGAATGAGCAGTACGCAGACGTCGGCACGAGGCGGAGCCAGCCCCCGGACGTCGGGCGAGGCGGAGTCTACCCTCAGACATCAGGCGAGGCAGAGCCAGCCCCCGGACGTTGGACGAGGCGGAGCCTGCCCTCGGACGTTGTGCAAGACGGAGCCAGCCCCCGGACGTCGGGCGTGGCGAAGCCTACCCTCGGACGTTAGGCGAGGCAGAGCCAGTCCCTGAACGTCGGGCGAGGCAGAGTCTGCCCTCAGACGTCGGGTGAGGTGGAGCCTACCCCCAAGGGTCGGGCGAGCCGGAGCCATCCCCCGGACGATGGGTGAGGTGATATCTGCCCTTGGACGTTGGGCGAGGCGGAGCCAGCCCCTAGGGATCGGGTGAGACAGAGTCTGCCCTCAGACGTCGGGCGAGGCGGTGTCTGTCCTCGGACATCGGGCAAGGCAAAGCCAGCCCCCGGGGATCGGGCGAGGTGGAGTCTGCCCTCAGACGTCGGGCGAGGCAGAGCCAGCCCTCGAACATCGGGCGAGGCAGAGTCAGCTTGGGGCGGGGCCCATGGTCCCGGTGGACGAATGAGGAGTGACCCGGTAAGCGGTGTAGTCGCGCTCTTGATTGTGCGGATGAATCAACGTTCGACGATCGTTAGCTCCTCCTCTTTGGGTACCCTAATATTTCTTCTTCACCGAGGTCAGACCCTTCGCGGGTATGGTCGTGAGATCTGGTGGTTCTTTAGCGGATAGCTTAATTGGGATCCTGGCATCCCGTTCGTGGGGATCTGGTCAGTGTCAGCCCGGTTGAGACTCGATCGTGGGCCGAGACTCCCATGGAGCTTGTGCGCCTGAGTTTTGGCCAGTCGTGGGCCCATCCTTTGTTGTAATGGTGCCTTGGGACGACCGTCAAAACCGTTGATGGCCCAGCCCTTAAACTCTTAGGCCTAGCCAGGCTAGAAGAATGCTTTTTAACCTATATCCTTTTGCTAGTAAAGAGTCCTGGTCTGCTCGGGGAGGTGAAACGTCTGACACAACTTCGGAGGGAAAGGATAGGGATTGGGGGTGCATATCTCACGTCGTGACATGGTGGCGGATCGTGGTAGGCGTGGAGATCCAGGCGGACGGTTGCCTTCCTCGCATCCATCGCCCCTATAAAACCAAAGGGTTCGCCCCTATGGTTTTATGCATTGCCTCCTTGTCTTTGCATCTACAACCTCCGCCGCCAATCGCCTAAGCCTCCCGCATCTGCATCTCAGCCATCGTCGAATTCGCATCCACTCACCCCAATCCTCCAATAGAGCTGTGGTGCTGCTCCAATATCACCCTCCAGCGCCTAGAGGGCCTCGTTCGCCGTGGTTTTCTTTACGAGCGGACTGTCACCGAGGAGTGGCGGCTGCTTGGTGATGAGGACGCGTCGTCGCTGCCAGACAGCTATGTCGTGTCCTTTGCTCACTTCCACGAGTGGGGATTCGCCACCCCCGCCCACAAGTTTCTTCAGGGATTACTGCACTACTACAAGGTAGAGCTGCAGAACCTTAATCCCAACAGAATCCAACACATAGCGGCGTTCATCGCCCTGTGTGAGGGGTTCCTAGGGATTAGTCCCCACTTTGACCTATGGCGGTACTTCTTCGCCATCACCCTCCTGAAGAAGTGGGAGAAGAAGCAGGAGCTGAACATGTTGATGGGATGCATCGGCATTCAACTCTACAACAACCGGGTCAGCGAGTACCCGCCGATGCGTCTATCGACCTCCAACAATGGGTGGCATTCATATTGGTTTGACATCAAGAACGACGTAGCCTCCCCCTTACCAGAGTTCACCGGGCACCTCATCGAAGAGATCTTGGAATCATGGAGGATGTGGGGTCCCGGAGAAAGACAAGAAGAGAATCTAGGACCATCTCACCGCCATCCAAATCCTGAAGGAGAGGGGCGTGAAGGGGTCAGGGATCATTGGTGCCTACCACACACGGAGGGTGGCACCGCTGATGATGCGCGCACTTCCCCTACACATGATGGCGCATGGTGTGTCCCTCGATGAGACAGCGCTCGCTGAGGGAGCGCTCTCCCCCTCTGAAGTGGCACAGCGTATCAAGGAGGCAATGGAGCCTCCATGGGACGATGCTAGTGCTGTCCTTGATTTTGTGTATCCGGTGTCGGGGCACCCTCCAATGCGGCTAGAACCACGGTATATTGTCCTGGTAAGTTTTCTCTTCCTCATGCCTTTTTCTTTAATTGGGCTTTCGACCCCTTGATACTGATATTGAGAGTGGGGGACCAGCCGAGGAACCTCATCCTCATGAATCTCTCGGCTCCATTGCCGAGGGATCTGTCCATGAGGGCGGCAAACCACGCTAAGGCCGAGCGGCAGAGGAAGACGAAGGAGGACCAGAGGAACAAGAAACAGCAAAAATTGTGTGCGTGGGAGCGCAGGGAGGAAACCGACTATGACGATGATGACGACGAGGAAGATGATGAGGTAGTTGCCAACATTGAGTGGGATAACCTAGAGAGCGATGATACACTAAGAGGTATCCACTTGTCCATGCAGGGACCCTTCCCATTTCATGCAGGAGGAAGTGAGTCCGTGAGGTCGGCGGAGGCGGGCCAAACCATCGGCCTGTCCTCAGAACAAGTAGGGGCAGGCGGATCAGCCGCCGCGCTAGAGGTGTTAGTAGAGGGGAGCGGCCCCGCCGTTGTGCCTCAAGAGTTAGCGGGGGTGGGCGGATCTGCCACCACGCCCGAGGTGCTAGCGGGGGTGGGCGGATCTATCACCATGCTCGAGGTGCTAGCGGGGGCGAGAGGATCTGCCGTCGTGCCTGAGGTGCTAGCAAGGGCGAGCGGATCTACCACCATGCCCGAGGTGCTGAGGGAGGGGGTGGCTCTGCTGCCATGCTCTCAAGTGCAAGGGAGGTAGGCCCCTCAGCCTAGGAGCAGGAGGTGGGCACCAAATGGCCCCGTCCTAAGGAGGCGGAGTAAGGACCTAGGGGTTTGTCCCCCAAACGTATCCTATGCCCAATGGCGCCAATGTAAGTCATTGACTACTCTGTTTTTGTTTGTTTTTCTCGGTTTTCAGCGTGACTCACGCCTTTTGTTTCTTGCAGCGTCCTGAGACGGGGTCACTCTTTAGTGCTGGCGCCCAAGAAGGGTGTCGCCATTCTAGTGAGATGTCGGCCGTTGCCTGATGTCGCTCTTATTTTGGGTGGGAGCGGAGCCAGTGTCATAGCCTCATCAGTCGGTCAAACGGACGCCGGTGCTGAGGAAATGCCCTCAGAGGTCGTCGAGCAACTGATGATGGAAGCAATTCCACTGCCGACATCAAAGCGGGCAGAGCTACCACTCGCACTCGTGGCGTCGACTGCTGTGGGCGTGACATTGTTGGTCGAGGCCCCTCTAATGTAGATGGAGGCAGCAGCGACTGTGACAAGCCAGGCGCAGCCGAATGTAGCTTTGGCGGTGCCCGTGGAAGCAGCACGATCCGCGCCACTAGTGGCCCAAGTGATGGCACCCGACGTGGGCCGGTCAGAGGGAGGTGAGGCCGAGAGGTCTCTGAATGCCATGGCGATGGTGGAGGGGACTAGCAGGGAGTCGCCCTTGGCCTTGATGTCGGGGGGCAGCCACTCGCCTACGCGGGGTGAGCCACTGCTCCAGTGCATGGATCCGCAAGACCCAACGTCGATATTCTTCTCGCTCGATGATGCTACCGAGAGCATAGAGCAGGAGAGTCTCAACGAGGGGATCTCGGCTATGCTGGAAGCTCTAAACTAGGCCAGGAGCGTCCTACGCGACATCATCATTCCTATTGGCCGGGTATCTTTGTGTTTTGACATTGATCTTCTTTTAGTCCCTTATCGCTCGTAGCCGGGAGAAGTCCTAGTTCCTTCACGAGCAGAACAGGAAATGGGACCGCCTTGCTGAAGAGGCCCAGCTACATGGGGATGTGAGCGCCTAGCTTGCTATCGCCCAACAGAGGGTGGCCAAGCTGACTCCCTTGGTCGAGGAGGTGGCCAGTCTCCAACTGCAGGAGGCCGAGGTCTGTCGGGACGCAGCGGATGCCAAGAAGGCGTTCTAGGATCTGTCGGCGAGGGCGCGATAGGATGAGGAGGAAGCCGCCAAAGTCCAAAAGGAGCAGGATGAGCTACTCTAGAGGGACACTGAGGCTCGCCAGTGGGTCCTTGACCTCCTGACCAAGGTGGAGAAGGAGCGGGAGCTCAAGCTAGGAGCCGAGGAGAGGTCCACGGCCCTGCAGCAGAAGACGAACCTGTATGCCGAGGTGATGGCCCGGCTGCGCAAGGAGTGCGACGAGCTATGCCAGACCATGGAGTGGCTTCGCTTGGAGCATGGTGTGGCCCGCAGGGAGAGTGACTAGGCTGTCTGAGAGCGCAACGAGGCATGGCAGGGGGTCAGCTCCCTCTAGAGCGAGCTTGGAACCGTGACAACCTAGAGGTTGGAGGCCAAGAGCGTCTCCGCCGGGCTAGCCATGAAGCTCGCCAAGGCATGGAGGCTCCTTCAGGAGGAGAGCGACGAGCACAATCTCCTGTGCGCTGCCCTTAGGGTGGTCTTCAATGACCTAGAGGTGGCACGGTCGGAGGGAACCAGCTTGCTTGCGGCCCGTGCCATAGATATCACGGTGCGGGTGCGCCAGCTTGAGAGTGAAGCTCTTCACTCTAGGATTACCCAATCCTTCGCCATCGCCCACTCCCACTATGCTTACAGTATAGACTTGGAGACAATGAGCCTTGGCTTTGCGCCTAGCTATGAAGCCTCTGAGCTAGATGAAATAGAGAAGGCGGTGGCTCCTGTCGCGCGGAGCCTGGCACACAAAGTTGAAGAGATAGTTCTCACCCGAAGGGGATAGTTAGTCAATTAGGTTGGGTGATCTTGGATAAGCGTCATTGTACTCTAGATAATTGCCAATCCTTACGTATCATAAGAACAAATTCGTAACTTTGTTATTTTGTTTTGTTTGATTGAATTTATTTCCTTCCCTTTTTGCGATAAGAGAAGGCTCATGTATTTCGACCCTTCTGTTCGTTAAAACCATAGGGCTCGAGGTGTAAGGGGAAAACTTCAATCACGTTGGTGAGCAAAGACACCGTAGCCACCGAGGCGTAGGTGTTTTGTAGTTCAACTAGGCCTGATTAATCATTCGTTTCCACAAACCTTGCCACCAGGCTTAGTGTGAAGAAGAGGTCTGGCGCGGTGAATGTTTTAGAAAAGGTATACTTATACCTTTATTAGCCCCCGAGTGAGATCCTCCCCTTTACCGCTGCTGGGGTCGGATGTCACTGAAAATCGAGGGGAGGATAGCGAAACTTAGGAGAATGCATCTCTTGTATTTGCACGTACCTTCTCCCTAGGATCTTAGCTATCATTCTATGACCGTGCGTTAGGTCTCCTTGTAAGTCTAACCTTCCTTGAGCCCCCATGCATGGTGGGGATTTGGTTAAGGGTTGGCTCATTTTTCATGACTATCGCCCTGTCCGTAGTTTCCGCAAAAGGAGGGGTTGAGTTAATGTCATTTGCCTTGATGGCTTGGGTGACGCGCTCGCTGATGGGTGTGTTCAAACGGAATTCGGTTCTGTCGCTTGTAACAGGGTCGGCAAAGCCCTCTAGGGGCATTCTATTGCTCCTTAACCCACCTTCCAACAGATTCCCCTTTAATGGGGAGTCTATGGGCTTGACTAAAGGTTTGGGTTGAACGAGAAGGTTAAGATGACCTTGTCCGCTTCTAGGCGCGATGGGCAAAGGCCGCTGAGGCTCATCTATGTTTTCTCTCCTAGCTCTGTTTGATGTGAGGTAGCCTCAGGCCCTTCGTGGGCGGCCTTCGAACCTCGGTCTCTCGATCTAGGATAGAGCGGCTCGAGCCGCTGAGCCCTTTAGGGTTCGATAGGGATCGGCCATGTTTCATGCGTCACCCCATCCTTGGTTTCCACAACCGGAGGGGCTGAGCTAATGACACTTGCCTCGACAGCTCGAGTGTTGCTTTCAATGAGCTCGCTAATGGGCATATTCGAGTGGAATCTAGGTTCGTCATCCGCTAACGGGGTCGGCAGAGCACTCATGTGTCATTCCACTACTTCTTAACCCACCTCCCAGCAGATGCCCAAGCCATTTGATAGGCTTGGGTGGCCCGTTGGCCTCTCCTCAATGGAGATTCTGTGGGCTTGGCCCGAGGTTAGAATCGAACAAGAAAGGTCAAGGTGTCCCTGTCCACTTCTGAGCGGGGTCAGGCAAGGCCACTGGGGCTCATCTTGGTTTTTCTCCCCTGGCTCTATTTGACATGAGGCGGCCTCGAGCCCTTCGCGGGCTAGCCTTCGAACCTCGGTCAGTTGCCGCTCATATCGAATGAGACGACTATCGTTTCGTGACATGACGCAAAGCGTTGTGATGCAGCAATTGCATATGCGATGCTTGGATGTATGAGATAAGTGTATGAATGATTATATAAAGAAATAGCAGGGGTCGGTAATGTTACCTTGATGGCATGATTGATGGGTTCTAGGAGTTCTTACCGGATATGTCTGTGTGGTGGTCTGGGTCCGATGTTTGTGACGGAACTGGTGTAACCTGCATGAGCCTCCCACTCTCCCGTATCTATCATTCGGTAGCGGCCCAAGCTATTCGATTAATTTGGGTGACCTGACAGCCTCTCCTTGATGGAGATTCTGTAGGTAGGCCCCTTGAAAGCTCTAGTTTGGTTTTGGTTAATTGATGAAACCCTAAGTGCTAACCTAGTTTATCAAAGTAATTATGAGATAGGTAGCACTACTCCAAGTGATGAAGCAATGACGAAGATCATGACAATGGTGATAGCATGGTGATGATCAAATGCTTGAACTTGGAAAAGAAGAAAGAGAAAAACAAAAGGCTCAAGGCAAAGGTATAAAATGTAGGAGCCATTTTGTTTTAGTGATCAAGACACTTAGTGAGTGTGATCACATTTAGGATAGATAGCCGTACTATTAAGAGGAGTGAAACTCATATCAGAATGCGGTTATCAAAGTGCCACTAGATGCTCTAACTCATTGCATATGCATTTAGGATCTAGTGGAGTGCTAACACCCTTGATAATATTTGTGAAAATATGCTAACACATGTGCACAAGGTGTTTGTAGGGTTGAGATGGGTTTGGGTCCCTCTCTCCCTCCCACCGAGCTTACGAGGCAAGATTCGGCGCTTTTGGAAAAATGAAATGTCTATTTTCTATTGCGCCGGATGCAAAATTCTTGGTGGTTGGCACATTTGAGTAAGGGTGAAGAAGTTAGAGTTGAAATGGAGTTGGTCAAAATGATGCTGGCGTCGGTCTACTGACCGGACGCTGGGTCACTCAGCAACCGGACGCTGAAAGGCTGCGTCCGATCGAGCTGGCAGAGAAGTCGCCAGTTTCGGTGTTGCACCGGACGCTGGACCTGTGATGCACCAGACGCTGGTTTCTGCATCCAGTCAAACTGACTGGTCTATACAGTGGCTAAGGGTTGAGCATCGGACGCTGGCTGTGTCCGGTCAAGGTGGACCGGACGCGTCCGGTCGAAAAAACATGCCTCGGGGAGCTTACTGGAAACGACCGGACGCTGGGGCTTCAGCGTCCGGTCAGTTTTGACCGGAGCGTCCGGTCAGCTTCGTAGCCGTTGAAATCTGATGAATAGTGTTTGAAGCCGGTGACGTGTGGCGTCCAACGGGCGACCGGACGCTGAGGGCCAGCGTCCGGTCAGTATGACCGGAGCGTCCGGTCAGAGCGCATTTTGCCCAGTAAAGGGGTATAACGGCTCTATTTGATGGGGGCTCTATTTATAGCCCCATGGCTGGCTCAAAGGAGATCTCTTGCACATTTTCATTGACATAACAACCTTGTGAGCTTAGCCAAAGCCCTCCCACTCATCTCCATCATTGATCCATCATCATTGTGAGATTGGGAGAGAATCCAAGTGCATTGCTTGAGTGATTGCATCTAGAGGCACTTGGTATTCATGTTGCGCTGCGGATTTTGCTTGTTTTCTCTTGGTGGTTGCCACCACCTAGACGGTTGGAGCAGCGGTGGAGGATCGGCACGAGTTGGTGATTGTTCGTGGCCATCTCCAGTGATTGTAAGGGGAGTTGTACCTTCCCCGGCGAAGTGCCGAAAGGTAACTCTAGTAAATTGCTCGTGTCATTGAGTTACCTCACTTGTGAGTCAGTTCTTGTGGTGTCCTATTGTGTGGACGAGGTTTGTGAAACACCTCTTAGCCGCCGAACCACCAAGTGTTGGTCGACACAACGGGGACTAGCGTGTTGGCAAGCACGTGAACCTCGGGAGAAAAATCGGTTGTCTCTTGTCATTTGCATTCTCTCGGTGATTGGCTTGATCTTCATCTTGTGATTGGTTCATCCTCTATATGGCGGTATAATCACCCTACTTACTTGTCTACATTCTTGCAAACTAGTTGATACAAGCTCTTTAGTGTAATTAGAATTGAGAGCTTGCTTTATTATTTACATTCATCTAGTTGAGCTCTTTGGAGTAGCAAGTTTGTGTGCCTAAGTAATCATTGCAACTAGAATTGTTGGATAGGTGGCTTGCAACCCTTGTAGAGCTAGAGCAAGTTTGCATTACGCTATTTGTCATACTAATCAAATTGCTCTAGTTAATTTGTAGATTTTTAAATAGTCTATTCACCCCCCCTCTAGCCATATTAGGACCTTTCACCCCTCCAAGTCCTTCCTAAGAAGGTGGAGGTTAAGGTTTGGAGTGTGGAGATAAGGACTCTGATCACGCTGGTGGACCAAAATGCTGTAGCCATTGGGGCGTAGGGTCCTAGTGGTCTGACTAGGCCTACTCGAAGTTTGCGCCCGCACACCATGCCTCTAGTTTTTTAAACATAAGGAGGGGCCAGGCAAAGAGAATGACTAGCGAATAGACACCCTCACCAGCCCCCGAGCAATTCCCGACCCCCTGCCATCGTTGGGGTCAGAGGCTCGGTAATGGAATTAATACGTAAAGTAAGTAAGTGAGGATGCTTATCTTTCGGTAGCGGTGTTGAGCCGTCCGATCGACCTGGGCACTAATTTTACCTCGATCGTAAGAGTGATGGGTTCAGAAAGCCTCCCCTGATATGAGCATGACCCTGCTTGCTCCTTATCCATTTCTTGTTAGTGGTCAAGCCGTACGATCGACTCATGTTACCTATTGAGACAAGATTTCCCTATGGAAATAGAGGATGAGAACATCCTATGCAAGAATTTTGTTAGGCAGATAAGCCAAGCATCGAATTTGTGTAGAAATGGACAAGCTCTTCATTATAGCGAACATCTTTTTAGCTCTTCTCCCTCTCCTTGTAAAGGAGGTTTAGTGTATTCCGACCCTTCCCATAGTTATAGTCATAATAGCTTGGTGTGTGGGTGAGCTAGCTCTGATCACGCTGGTGATTAAAGGCACCGTAGCCGCTGGGGCATAGGTTTCTCGCAGTCCACCTAGTTTTACTCAAAGCTTGTTCTTGAAAACCCAGCTCCTAAGACTTAACATAAAGGGGGCAGACATGAAGAATTTTTTGTAGGATAAATGTACTCATACTAGTCCCTGAGTGAGGCCCGACCCCCTGCTATTTGCTGGGATCAGATGTCACGAAGGATCGGGGAGTTTTGATAATGAAACTAACAAGTAAAAAGTGTGCATTTATTAGGGGTAAAAGCGACGTAGCTGCTCGATATTCCAGGCATTGGTGAAGACCTCGCCATCGATGGTTTTAAGTTTTTAGGCGCATGGCCAAAGTACCTCCATGACCACATATGGTCCCTTCCATGGGGGGGGAGCTTGTGGCAGTCCTTGTTACTCTACACGAGGCAGAGGACCAGGTCCCCGACGTTGAAGGCTTGGCCTCACACTCATCGACTGTGGTACGTCGCAATGCCTGTTGGTACTTGGCTAAGCAGAGGAGGGCAACGTCATGCGCTTCATCCAGCTAGTCCAAGGTGTCCTTGTGGGATGCCTCGACACCCTGTTCATCGTATGCTCTGATCCTTGGCGCTCCATAGTCGAGGTCGGTTGGAAGGATGGCGTCGGAACCATAGACCATGAAGAAGGGCGTGTAGCCGGTGGCTCGACTGGGGTTGTCCTCAGGCTCTAGAGTACCGAAGGAAGCTCAATGACCCAGCGTGCATCGAATTTGTTCAACCAGTTGAAGATCCTTGGCTTGAGGCCCTGAAGGACCATGCTATTTGTGCGCTCAACCTGCCCATTCGTCTAGGGATGCGCGACGACGGCCTAATCGACCTAGATGTCATATTCATCACAGAATCAAAGAAACTTATTTTCGGTGAATTGCGTGCCATTGTCTGTGATGATGGAGTTTGGGACTCCAAAGCGATGGATAATGTTAAGGAAGAATAGCATGGCCTGCTCAGATTTGATCGCGAAGATCGGCCGAGCTTCTATCCACTTGATAAACTTGTCTATGGTGATAAGCAAGTGGGTGTAGCCCCCGAGTGCCTTTTTGAGTGGTCCAACCAGATCGAGTCCCCAAACTATGAATGGCCAAGTGATGGAGATCATCTGGAGCGCTTGGGCCGGTAGGTGAGTCTGTCAAGCATAGTACTAGCACCCTTCATAGGTGCATACGATTTACTCGGCATTGGCTACCATGGTAGGCCAGTAGAATCCCTGTCGGAACACATTTTTGACTAGGGTTCTGGGTATGGCATGGTGACAGCAGATCCCACCATGGATATCGTTCAGCAAATGCTTCCCCTATTCAAAGGGGATGCAGTGTTGCAGGATCCTAGTGTGGCTTCGCTTGTAGAGTTTTCCCTCCACAAGAACAAAGGACTTGACACGACGTGCGAGCCATCGAGCCTCTGTCCTGTTCGTTGGTAGTGTGTCACAGAGGAGCTAGTCGAGGTAGAGCATCCTCAAGTCGACTAGAGGGTCGGGCTCCATTGCTGGGTCCTCTTCGAGCTGCATGACTTTGGGGCTAGATGTAGCCGATGGTTGGTCTGCCCCTGGACCAGGATTGGATGGACCATCATTGCCTTATTTTAACCTCTCGTAGCAAACCGAGGGCTTGTGTTGGTCACTTGCGAAGATGCCCATTGGCACCGGCTCTCGACTTGATGCTGCTTTTGCAAGTGCGTCGGCCACCTCATTGAGGCACCTCGGGATGTGATTGAGTTCGAGACCATCGAACCTGTCCTCCAACTGGCGGACTTCTTGGCAGTATGCGGTCATCTTGACATCATGGCAGTTTAACTCCTTCATGACCTAGCCAACGACCAGCTAGGAATCTCCCTAAACATCGAGGCATCGGACGCCCAGCTCGATGTTAATGCGTAGGCTGTTGACGAGCGCCTCATATTTGGCCACATTGTTGGAGGAGGGGAAATAGAGATGGACCATGTACCTCATGCATACCCCAAGGGGTGATACGAAGACTAGCCCTACATCGGTACCCTTCTTCATCAATGATCCGTCGAAGTACATTGTCCAGTACTCTTGATCGACGACCGCCAATGGCATTTGGACCTTGGTCCATTCCGCGATGAAATCAGCCAACACCTGGGACTCGATGGCTGTCCGAGAGGCATACGCAATGCCCTGACCCACCAGCTCGAGCGCCTATTTCATGGTTCTTCCTGTGGCATCCTAGTTTTGGATGATCTCACTGAGGGGGAAGGATGTCATGACCATCACTAGATGTGACTCGAAGTAGTGGCATAGCTTCCTCCTGGTGTTGAGGATAGTGTATAGAAGCTCCTAGATTTAGGGGTCTTTGAGTCGGATATGACCTCACTAATGAAGTACACAGGGCACTGTACTTTGAGGGCATGCCCCTCTTCTTCCCGCTCTACTACCAGGGCGGCGCTAACCACTTGTGTGGTGGCTGTGATGTATAGTAGAAGGGGTTCTCCCTCGATGGGAGGAACCAAGATTGGGGCCTTTGTTAGGAGCTGCTTAACCATGTCAAGTGCTTCCTAGGCCTTGGAAGTCCATTCAAAGTGATCGGCCTTTCTTCAGAAGTCGATAAAGAGGGAGACCTTATTCATCAAGGCATGAGATGAAGCGACTGAGCGTGACGAGGCACCCCATAACCCACTGTACCCCCTTTATGTTCTAAATCAGGCCCATCCTCATGATGGCTGAGATCTTCTCTGGGTTGGCTTCGATGCCACGCTCGAAGATGATGAAACCAAGCAGCATGCCCCTCGGGACCCCAAAAACACACTTCTTAGGATTGAGTTTGATGCCGTTCTCTCAGAGTTTTGCAAAGGTCCGCTCAAGATTGGCTATGAGGTGGTCAGCCCATTTGGATTTGACCATGATGTCGTCAACATAGGCCTCAATGGTCTGGCTGATGAGGTTCTCAAAGCACTTGAGCATACAGCGCTGGTATGTAGCCCCAACGTTCTTTAGACAAAACGACATTGTGATGTAGCAGAATGATCTAAATGGGGTGATGAAAGATGTCGCGAGCTGGTCGGATTCTTTAATCACAATTTGATGGTACCCAGAGTACACATCAAGGAAGTAGAGGATTTTGCACCCCGAGGTAGAGTCAACTATCTGGTCTATGCACGGCAAAGGAAATGGATCCTTTGGGCATGCTTTGTTGAGACCCGTATTATCAACACACATCCTCCATTTCCCACTCTTCTTCCATATAAGAATAGGATTGGCTAACCACTCTGGGTGGTACACTTCCTTGATGAATCTGGCCACCAAAAGCCTTGCGATCTCCTCACTGATGGTCCTATGTTTCCCCTCGTCGAAGCAATGCAGGCATTGTTTCACCGGTTTAGAGCGTAGGCAGAGCTTCAAGGTGTACTCGGTGACTTCCCTCGGAATGCCTAGCATGTCCGAGGGTTTCCACGCGAAGATGTCTTTGTTCACATGGAGAAAGCCGACGAGTGCGCTTTTCTATTCAGAAGAAAGCGTGGTTCTAATGCGCACCATTTTGCCCTCGGTGCTCCTAAGGTCCACGAGGACCTCCTTGGAGCCCTCCGCTATCGCTAAGGGTCGAGTGTTTCTTCGGTGACCTCCTTCCTAAGGGCCATGAGCTCTGTGGAGGAGATGATTGCTGTGACGTGATCACAGCACTCAACCTCATGCTCGTAGGTGCGCTGAAAGGAGGTGCCAACGATGATGATCCCACCTGGGCCTGACATCTTTAGTTTGAGGAAGGTGTAGTTGGGAACGGCCATGAACTTCGCATAGCATGGTTGCCCTAGGATGGCGTGGTAGGTTCTGTGGAACCCAACCACTTCAAAGGTGAGGGTCTTCGTCCTATAGTTGGATAGGCCCTCAAAGGTGACGGGTAGATCGAGCTGCCCAAGTGGTAAGGCCTGCTTTCTAGGCACGACACTGTGGAAAGGTGCTCTAGTCGGCTGGACGCGCACTCGGTCGATGCCCATGGCATCGAGCGTCTCGGTGTACATGATGTTGAGGCCGCTACCCCCATCTATTAGTACCTTGGTGAGGCGCTTCATACCGACGATTAGGTCGACCATGAGTGGATATCTCTCTGGTTGTGGGACACTCTCCGGATGGTTAGTCCGGTTGAAGGTTATGGCAGATTCTGACCACCGGAGGAAGGCAGGTGTGGTTGGTTTGGTCGCATAGACCTTACGGCGTGCGATCTTCTAGCAGCGCTTGGAGTCATAGGCCTCCGATCCTCTAAAGATCATGAGGCAGCCATCCAGTATTAGAAAGCTACCATCCTTCTCCTTGGCATCATCTGTGATGGAGTCAGGGTCCTTTCCGTGCTCCCCTTTGTTGGAGCCTCTGGATAAGAACTGTCGCATGAGGCTATAGTCCTTGTACAGATGCTTGACTAGGAAAGCATGGTTTGGGCATGGCCCCTCGAGTAGTTTTTCAAAATGGTTCAGAGTGCCCTCCGTAGGCTTCCGGCCACCTCTCCAATCAGCGGCGGCCACGAGCGAGCCCACGCGTCATTACTTCTTGTTCTTATTTTTGGCAGGACGATTGGAGGTGCCTTTGCCAGCATCCTCGTCTCGCCTCACCTTGCCATCGAGGTGATCAAAGATGGCTCTGACCACTTTCTCACCTGAGGCATGGATGGTGACGATGTCCAAGAGCTCCTTGGTGGTTCACGGGCCCTTACGTCCTAGCTTGTGAACCAGAGACTCGTAGGTGGTCCCGAACAGGAAAGCTCCTATAACGTCGACATCGGTGACGTTAGAGAGCTCGTTGCATTACCGGGAGAAGAGCTAGATGTACTAATAGAGGGTTTCTTCGGCCTTCTACCGATAGTTCTTGAGGTCCCATGGGTTACCAGGGCACTTGTATGTGCCCTGGAAGTTTCCCACGAAGATCTCCTTCGGGTCCGCCCAACTTTGGATTCTGTTGGGCGGAAGGTGTTCCAACCTAGTTCTTGCCAAATCAGCCAAGAACAATGGAAGGTTGCGGATAATGAAGTTGTCATTATCCGCACCATCGGCTTGGTAGGCAAGTTGATAGTCTTCAAGCCATAGTCTGGGGTTTGTTTCCCTAGAGTACTTTAGGATATTGGTTGGTGTTCGGTACCTTGTCGGGAAGGCAGCATTGAGAATGTGTCAATCGAAGGCCTAAGGCCCTGGTAGGCCGGGGCTTGGGCTTCGGTCCTCATTGCTGCTATAGCGTCCGCCACGATGAGGGTGATAGCCACATCTGGCTCCTTCTCTCGGGTCATCATAGGCATGTCTGTGGGCGTTGAGGGTGTTGCGCGCATCCCGGTTGTAGCCGAGACGCTGACGCACCAGGACCGTGGTGTGCTGCCTACTTTCTTGAGGTTCCTGGTGGACCAACACGTCCCTAATGGGATGCTCCCAAGGCATGTGCTGACTAGCATCGAGCTCACATCACTGAGACAATGAGCATTCGGCCTGTTGTGCCACTGCACTCTCGAGCAGTGTGTGGATCTCGTGGTGGGCCCGATGATCCTCGGGCGTCGTGACTTCTAGAAGACCATGGAGCAAGGCCACCGCGGCAGTGATATTCTGGCTTACTCGGGCGAAGTGAGGGAGGGCTTCATCATCGGCGATGATCCTCTGGTTCATGTCATGGGCCATGGTGTGGGCGCGCCCACTGTCTCCATGGCGCTCGATCTCCTGATCAAGCTCCACGCATTCTAGCTCGAGCTAGAGTCATGCTTCCTTAATCTCTCGGTGTCAGGCTTTTAGCTGCTCCATCAGCATTCATGGCGGGGTCACTGTCTCCCTCTTGGTCTCTTTGTTGAGGCCATTTGTTAGGGTAGCCTCCCCTTCATGGACGCTTTCGACGTGCCCCTCGGGGGTACCCATCATGAAGCATTCATGAGAGGGGTGGTGGCTTCCCCTGCTAGAATCAGAGCTAGAGGGTGACTCTAGCTCTTCTACCAGGAGGTCATGAAAAGATTTCATGACATGTTTGATCATCCCCATGAACTCATCGTTCATGGGCAGTGAAACCATGTGTTGTGCCACAAGGTGGCTAACAGTCGCTGTGGCATTGCGGAGACTGAACGGAAGCACTGTCGGGGCGCTTCGTGTGGGGTGTTAGAGAGAGGGCTTCTCCTCTGGTGAGCCACGCCATGTCGGTGGTGTTAGAAAAGATGAGGTGGCGCGGGTCCTCCCTGGATGGCTAGGGTCCTAGGAAGATGTTGAGTCGGCACTCATGCCTCCTATAGTTGAGGCCAATGGAGAGGAGAGGTTGGATGGCGGCGTGAGCCAATGCCAACTCTCCTTCCACCGTGACGATGAAGTCTAGGTCACCAAAGCACACATGTGCGCCCGGGACCCAGCTGATTCCATGGCTAGCCATCTGTTGCTTGATGCTAATGTCGGAACGTGCAAAGGTCTCCTACCTAGTGCGCCAACTGTTGGTGTTTTGAGGAAACACCAACGAGTAAATTTGTGTTATTGTGCATTGGACCCGGATGGTGTGCTAAAAGATACAAGGTTTATACTGGTTCGGGCAGAACGTCCCTATGTCTTGTTTGCAACGGCTGCTCGTGTTATTAGCACTGAAAGGTTTATAGTAGGGGTTACAAACAAGCAAGAGAGGGATAGGTCCCCAGTCTCTGATGGAAAGGTTGAAAGGATGCTAAGAGCTCAGTTGCCGCTCAACTGTGTGTTATGTGATGCGTGGTATGTTCTATTTTTTCAATCCCCTATGGGGAATGGATGACACAGTATGTGTGTTATGGTGGCATGACAGACTAGGGTGTTGATCCGTGACCCTACGGGGAATGAACGGTGCAGTGACCGCATGTCCGTCACTGTAGAGGATGTGAGTCTCCTTCTAGACCATTGTGGTTGTCGTATTCTTCTATCAGGATTCGCGCTCGAGGGCAAATGGCGGCGCCCACAACACTAAGACAAATGTCAGTGCCTACAACACTGTTTGGGCTCTAACATGCCTAGAAGGGCTTTAAAGCGCCCGTCTTGTCATATCCTAATGGTAGTTTCCTATAGGCGTACAGGGTATGGTCCTTGGTATTGTGGTTGACTTGAGTGTCCTGCCTTATCTATGCCCGTAGTTATGAATGAGCAGTGCACAGACATCGGGTGAGGTGGAGCCAGCCCCTAGACGTCGAGCGAGGTAGACCCAACCCCCGGACGTCGGGCAAGGTAGAGTCTGCCCTTAGACATCGGGCGAGGTGGAGCTAGCCCTCGGGAGTCGAGCAAGGCGGAGCTAGCCCCTAGACGTCGGGCGAGGCGGAGCCTACCCTCGGACGTCGGGCGAGGCAAAGCCAGCCCCTAGACATCAGGTGAGGCAGAGTCTACCCTCAGACATTGGGTGAGGCGGAGCCAACCCTCAGGGGTTTGGCGAGGCGAAGCCTACCCTCAGACGTTGGGCGAGGCGGAGCCAGTCCCTAAACGTCGAGTGAGGCAGAGTTTGCCCTCAGACGTCGGGCAAGGCGAAGCCAGCCCTCAGGGGTTGGGTGAGGTAGAGCCATCCCTTGGATGTCGAGCGAGGCGGTGTCTGCCCTAGGACATTGGGCGAGGCAGAGCCAGCCCCTAGAGATCGGGCGAGGCTGAGTCTGCCCTCAAACATCGGGTGAGACAGAGCCAGCTCCTGGACATCTGGCGAGGTGGAGTCAGCTTGGGGCGGGGCCCATGGTCCCGGTGGATAGATGAGGAGTGACCCAGTAAGCGGTGTAGTCGCGCTCTTGATTGTGTGGATGAATCAACGTTCGACGGTCGTTAGCTCCTCCTCTTCGGGTACCCTAATATTGGTCCCCGACACAGTTTAAGTGGCTGTTTTGTAATGGCTAACTGGTAAGTGATCGACTGTTTATCTCACAAGATTACAAGTCTGACCTTAGTAACACTAAGCCTAAGCTTAGAGCAAAACATCAATATCTACGTCTAACTAGCCTAAGCACTTCACAAAAGCACTGCACTAATTACCTAATATTTCCTTAAGCACTTTTGGTGTCTAGAGCACTTGGAATGGTCGACACCCCTCTATCTTTAGCACACTCTAACTACATCAGATGGCCGGTCATAGGGGTATTTATAATCTTCCTAGAGAAACTAGTTGTATGTTGGGCAAAGGACATCAACCCCTGCTTACTCACTGAAAACTTCCTATGATACCGCTGGATAAATTCGATGCCTTTTTGGTGCCTTGCCAGGGGTACTAGGCGTTGGATCGATCGACCGTTGGACACTTTCTTCTAGTGCCCTTCTGCGATGCATTCCATCTCTGGATACCATCGTAGAAGCATTTTCTCTGATGCTCCTGCACTGGACTATTCCGATGCTTGCCTATTGCTCTTGAGTTCTTTTGGACACCATCAAAAATGTCATTTCTCTGGTGCCCACCAACTGGACTATTCTAGTGCCCCTTTGACCTCTTTAGTTGCTTCTATAGAAACTTCCTAGGCTGCACCGTATTCTTCGGTGCATTCCAACCTGTCGCCACCAAAGATTTGTGGTGGCTCAGAGCCTAGAATTCTTTGGCTCGATGCCCTTTTCACTGGTGCCCAATTCATGTCTACACCAAGCATTTTTTATGACCTCAAAACAACAACTTTGACATGACTTTCTTTGTGTTCTTTTTTCGTGTGTCTATATACAGGCTTTAGTCTTCATAGTGTCTTGGACTTCTTGCAGGTCTTCTAGGATATTCAACATAGCTTCTAATGTCTTGCTTGAGGTGTTGATCACTCTATTCTCAATGTTGCTTAAGTCCAAGCCAACCTTACATCCATTGAACTAAACCTTGTATACTAGCGGTTACCAAATGATCATGTTGTCACTCAAACACTAAAATCACACAATGGCCATGCAAGATACCATTTTCCTTACACCATCCATACCTGGCCTAGTCACCTATACAAGGTTCTAACCAAACACGGTACAAACAACATTCTTTTGCATATTTGACCTACAAATTTCCTCTAGGGTGCAAACCAAACATGCCCTACAAGCTTCATTTGAGCTACTTCTAGATAGATCCTTACTGGCTACTAGAATCACCTAAATATGTATTTCTTGTGTGCGAATGGACCAGCCTAGAGTTGGGTTTGAACAAGGCTAATTTTTAGGGCTATGTGTCGATCCATTTGAACTAAAAGGACTATGGTCATGGTGGTCCAATGGGTAGTGTATATGGGTCCAAATTTTTTCCTGCTACAGTGCTACCATTGACCATGAATATTATCGACACTTATAGAAAGATAAGATGCAAGGTTGGAAATATCATGATAGACTATGATTTAGATTTTTTCTATTATCACCTCTAAAATATAATATCATTAGTTTACTTCTATAAGCATGAACATACTTTAACAAATAATTATCAACCGTGCTTGTTTGGAAAAAGGAAAACCAACAAATAAG
The DNA here is from genome assembly GCF_019320115.1 of Miscanthus floridulus. NCBI lineage: Eukaryota > Viridiplantae > Streptophyta > Magnoliopsida > Poales > Poaceae > Miscanthus > Miscanthus floridulus. The sequence goes on from NC_089585.1 coordinate 100,699,849, forward strand.
AAACAAAAAGGTTGTCACGTGACGATTAAGATCAATAGGACCTAACTGTGGCAGAACCATCTAAAATAACCCACTTTCAGAGGTGCTCATCTTCCACTAGACGCTAAGCACCTCGAAAGGGAGCTATATTGAACAGTTCCATTGACCACACCCCATGGGAGAACCCGAAAATCCACATTTTTCCATCAGAATCACAAATGAGAGAATAAAGCTTACAATATTTTAGCCATTTCTTACATCGCTTTTCATGCAATATCAAAGTATAATATTATTGTATATAACAGTGAAATATAATCATGTTATTAGAGTCTCAGCGGAAATAAAATCATTTAATGACAAGTTAATCATTAGCATGATGATCCATTATATACATTATAGCAGGTTATAAGTTTTTCCATTATAAAACATTTTGGGTGAAAGTTTCAAATAAACTCTATGCCTGCAACTTTAAGGAAATCCTCGCTGAGCCCATCAGGAGGTTTCCACACACAAGTGCCAGCTCCACATGTTCCTATCACCTGCAATAGGGTAGAACAAACCCTGAGTACTCAATTGTACTCCGCAAGGCTTACCCATCAGGAGGAAAGAAATGACTCTAAGGATATGTGTCGGGTTCATAAACCCGGGGTTCCTTGAGGACCATCTTCCACGCTCGGGCTCGGCCCAGGAAAACAACATATATTTCATGGGTCAGCAAAAAAAAACTAAAACACAGTGAGCCAGAAGGGAAGTCCGGTCATCGACTAGAAGGACTACCCTTAAGAACAGGCGCCCGCTCGTCAACTTCTTTGGCCCACCTCTCTGACCGGAGCACTCGCTTCAGGCACCAACCATCTCCAAGTAGTCTCTCCAATCAGAAGGCTTGGCCCAAAACACTGCTTCTGACTCTGACCCCACCACCGGGGCTCATGGGAAGCCTGCTCACCACTCTTCTCTGACCGACGCACTGAAAGTCGACTGGAGTCATCCGACCGGGGGCTCCCCATTTGGAGGGAACCAGAAGACATGCAGAGAAAGGCAAGGCATGGCTCACAAGTCAAAACCACTACACCAGGGACCATACCCTGCACGAAACAGTGCTCTACAGCCACCCTAACACAAAGTATTGTAGGGGCCGCTAGAAACTCCCATATGGTAAAGCCTCCCGCGTGTCTCTAGACATCGATGACAGTATGGGCTCCAGGATTTGCCATACCAGGTGAACATAGCGTGGCTTCTCACATGCCACTAGGCATCTAGAAGTATTTGCAGGTACCGGCGTCCATCCTTCCTGAAGAAGATAGCTTGACCCCCCATGCACATCTGACATCCTACAGCGACATCGACAGTATTGGGGGCTTCAACCATTATCTAGATTTCATCACCGTAGGCAGCAAGGCTTAGAAATATCTATACTCTCTCCCTCTCACCTATAAAAGCCATCCCCTTCACCTATAAAAGGGGATGCGCTCCCTCCAAAGAGGGATGGAGATCGACTACAAAAAAGCTCAGAGTCACTAGATCGACATCAACCCCTTACAACCGCAGGACCACAAACTTTCGACCGCAACCCTTTTGGTCGGAGCCGTCCGAACCTCTTGTATACCCCCTCCTTTCTCCTTCTTGTTTGTAACCCCACTATAGACTTCGAGCACCTGGGCTCAGGAATAAAGTCACCGACCGACCCCGACTGGACGTAGGGCACATTGTCTGAACTAGTATAAATCTTGTGTTATTGAGTGCTAGGCCACCTCCGATCATAACGTACAGCAAAACTACAAATATTTACTAGTTGGTCACTTTCTGCATCGACAGTTGGCGCCGTTCGTGGGGAAGACGCTGTACATTCAACATTTTTTTGGTAATCGGATGGCCCATTTCTCTGCCACCCCCACCGTGGTGGGCTCGGGCAATATGATTCGCTTTGGCTTGTTGGAGTTCCTTGCACTCTCACCCACCGGGATGCGGGTTCCACCCGTCTTCGAGCCATCCTAGGCCTTCCGCTTCGAGAGCCTAGACTTCGTCGCCAATTGGCTCGGCGTACTCCATCTTCGCGAGGAAGCTCGTGACCCGACACCCATCAGAGGGACGTCCTTCATCGACCCCGGGATGTGCGACTTCGATGGTGCAGCATCTGCGCTTCATTCTGAGCAAACTCTCTGCTCAAACCCCACTGTAAGTAATATACATGCTGTTATTTACTTACTACGCTCTATCTTCCGCCAAATATCTAGTGGGTTACCGTTGTCCCCGTCGCAGCCACCATACGGCTGGTTCCCCTATGGTCTCATGTCTTCCGCGAACGCATATGCCCAGGGACTCCAAAAGGTGCTGGCGCCGCACCCTCTTGCGTCTGAGTTCGTGGGGATGGCGAGCTATGCTCCCACCTATTTCCTTGACATCATGGATGACGACGTCGGGAGCGATGGCTCCAGCCTCGGCGACATGGCACCTAGCCACCGTCGATCCCAGGAATATGCTATGGCGGACGCTCTAGAATGGCCGCTAGGGGTAACGGAGTCCTTTCGGGCCGATGCCCCACTAGGCCCTCATGCTAAGACCCTTGAGCTCACATGTGAGCACGGGGAGGATCTATGACGACAGTGGCCGCGTCAGCCACCAACTGCACCAACGCGCTTGGTGCACCACACTGCGCCCTGTGCGCATAGACCTATGAGCGGCGCTCGGGGTCACGCCCTTCAGCCCTAGCGCAATGCTACGGTTCGAGGGACCAACCCCCCACAGTTCGCTTGAGCCAGTCAGAATGTTGCCGCCGTGGTAATGCTCCTGCATGACCTGCCTAAGCTGAACGAACCTCGCGGACAGGCAATCCACCAGAACCTCTGAGCACTGTTGGAGACCACCGCCGTTCAACAGGTGGAGTACTCCATATCATGACGCCGACTCATGACCTCGCTCCCTATCCGGGGAATAGGGACGTAGCAGATGGGGCACTACACCCTATCATCGTCTCAACCACCAGTTGTGTCACAAGAAGCCGCAACCACTCCTCATCTAGACTTGATGACTGCCCCATGCCGACCGCCTATCTATGCGCGGCTCGGGCTAAACCAAGACGTGTGCAGCATCGACCAGAGTCCCAGCCCTGATAGTCTGGAATGACGGACCTTTGTCCAACACCCCCAGCAAGCGCCTTTTCTGCCGTGCCTCAACGGGGGCCACGACAATGGAAAGGCCAAGTGCCAGGATCAAGATGAGGGCCCCTCCACACAGAGGGGAAAAAGAATAGAAAGGATCGCCGCCAACTGGCTAACTTCTCGTCGGTCGTCGTAGTCGATCACACGGGCACGCAGCCCTAGCAAGACCCTCCGGGCCACTTCCACGATCTCATAGAGAGCCTGTGCACCAACCACAACTATCCTATCAACCATCTCTACAAGGACTGCCAACTCCTCAGGCGCCTACTGAGGTAGGCCGGTAGGCCAAAGGAAGAAAAGGCGAGGAGGCAGCGACCAAAGAAGGAGGCGCAGTGGACAAGGATCCAGATGACTAGAGCATGAAGGGATCCAACCGGAAGCCTACCGACTAAAGGACAACAACGACGATGCTCTCTCCGATGACCTTGGAACAGCTATGTCTTTTCTTCTCTTCCTAAGTTTTAGTCTTACCTTTACTTAGCGAACGCTCGTATAAGAGCACACCGACCCGAACACTTTTCGGCTTGGCGCGCTCGGGGGCTCCACTAGGGGGCTCTACTACCCCTTTGTTTTAGTTTTTTACCTTAAGTACTCTTTTGGTTTTGTGTGAAGAAAGTCCTTCCTACCTGAACAAAAGGGTAGTTCATTCCTTTGTTTTACCTTACGTAACTTTGCTTTGGAACATTCTGACTGATTGCACCCCGCCTTTTCCTATGGCTCCGACTAGCCGAGCCTCACGGGCCATGCCCCGGGCTCGCAAAGTTGCAACCTATAGAACAAACAGGCAGGTACAAGATAGAAAGAAGTTTAAAACAAAATTATGCTAAGGGAGAACTAAGGAACAAAAGGGAACAAGCTTCCCCGAACGGAGCAACTCCATCACAAAAACAAAAACTGATTGCAGTCATTAAAACACACACACGATCGTTTTACACAGGGGTTCCCCCCATGAACTTAAACTTCTTACATTTACTAACTACTTATATTTAAAAAAAGGTATTAAACCGACTCAGCGACATCCGCTGACGGCGCGACCGATGAAGGCGTAGGCTGCTCGCTCTCCGGCAGCATGACATTTGGCTCGATCAAGGCTGAGGCGACGTTACCCCCTGAACCAGGCTTCGAGCTATCTGCAGGCTTGGAGGCATCCTCTCCACGCATTCTTCGGGCCATGTCCTGATTGCGAACATCCATCACCCACTCAGCGGAGACCTACTCTGACACCAACCGTGCGTGCGGCATCAGGCTCACCCCGATTGACTAGATGTCCTCCATGCTTAGGCCTTCAGCATACCCACAGTAGATAGTGGCGAAGTCTAGGTTCGGGTGGTACGTCACCACCGAGGTCAGTAAACCTGATGCTCCATAAAATAGCCCACTCCTGATGAGGTCCTTGACCGCGTCTGGGATCTCCACCAGCTGAACCGTGGGCGCGCTGGTACTTGGCGCTGACCCAAAGACTTTTGAGATGATGAGCTAGGCAGCGTTGTGAATCTAACCAAACTCCCCCTTGAGAGCACGTCGCTCTTCACAGGACTTGGCCAGCTCCTCGACATTCCGGCCGAAGTTTGCCTTGGTCCTCTCCAGGTCTCGCTCCAGCGCCTTCACCTTTTCTCCCAGCTCTACAAGAAGGGCGACAAGCTCAGAACTAGGCTGGGGGGAAAAGGAATCAACACCACGAGAAAACAAAAAGGTATGCACTGACATGAGGGGCCTCAAGGGTGGAGAGATCCTTCGCCTTCCTAGCCACCTACTCGCGTAGCTGGGCACTCGCGTCCTCCATCCCCATCACCTAGTCCCGGAGCTTGAGCACCTCTTGATCTGCCTTCGACCGGGCCCTCTACTCTGCCTCTAGGGCCTTCTATGCCGACTCTATGGTGGCTCGCTCTGGCTCAAGGGCTACCAAGGCCTCTTGGAGCGCTGCCTCGGTGCTCGCCAGGGATGTGCGTAGCCCCACCTCAGTCTCCGCATGGCGGACCTTCGCTGCCTTGAGCCCTTGCTTGGCCGTAGTCGCCCACTTTGCCGCACGCTGCTCATCTGCCCATGCCATAGCTGCCTTGGCCGCTCGGACCTGGGACTCATGGCAAGTGGACTCCACCCGGTGCTCAAGCTTGGCCATCTGGGTGTGTTCCACTTGGAGGAAGTGAGACTTGCGGGACGACACCTTCCTTATTTCCTGTGGAAAACAGGCGTTATAAAAACAACCGACGAAAGATTCAAAGGGCAAGGAGAAGTACCAGAAACTCACCTCTGTGGCAAGCTGTAGGTCAACCTCAACTAGCTGCCGGGCAAACTAAGCCTGCTTCTGGGGGCTCTCTAGCTTCGCGGACAGCTCGGTGAGCTCAGACACCATGGCATGCCCTTGTCCACCAAAAATTTCCCAGAGCTGGTGCTCCCGAGAATCCCAGAGGACAAACCTCGCCTTCGATGGGTCCTCGCAGAAGGGCCACTCCAGGTCACCTGCCAATGAACCACCGGAGGGCCCAGCCTCCAACCGGACCACCGCTAGCTCCCGTGGCGACACCGGTGGATCCACCATGGTATCCGCCTCGTCGTCAGACGGGATCTCCACCACCACATTCGCATGAGACGCCACCTGGCGTCCCAACTCCGTTCTGGCCACGCTTCGCTCCTGTGACTTCGGCTCCGATGGTAGGGATGGGGTGTGTAGCCCTCCACCCAGCATGGTGGGGAGCTCGCCCCCCCCCCTCGTCTCTTCCACCACGATCGACGGAGGAGGGGCCGCAAGGGTTACCTCTGCCATCGGCATCGGGATCACTACCAACAATGTCGCCGCCGCTGTCACGTTACCAGCAGCTGCCCCGAGGGACACCACCCCTAGGAGGGAAGGGTTCACCGCTGCCACCCTGCTGCCCCCCTCGCTCGCCACGACGCACTATAGAGTGGGCCTCCAAACCTCCTACACAGAGGCGGGGGCGATGCTCAACTCCGTCGTCCCCCGGCCGCTGACAAAAATCATGGGTAAGCCACCCTCCAAAAAGACTCGACCACCAAAAGTCAAAGAAGCAACAAAAAGAAACATACCGAGTGGCGAGCGGCACTATTCTGAAGACCGGCTTCGACGCCGGACTCATAGGACAAGGACTGCTCTCAGACCATGACCTGCACCCCCTAACTTTAGACAAGGTCAGAGTCGTCCCAACCCGCTCCTGCCCAGCCTGTGGGTTGCTACGACCTCCGGCTCGGGGCTCCCCGACTAGAGCAGTGGGCGGGGCATCCCCTGACTCCGAGTTGCGCATCGACCAGGCACCAGTCTGCCCCTCGGACTGCCTGGACTACTTGACCACACCCGCGGTAGGTGGGGCCTCCTCTGGCCACAAGTTTGGTGCTGGCACCGGTCCTGTCACCGCACAGTCGCTGGGCCGCCCCTCGGACCGCCTGGCTCGTCCAGCCACGTCTGCCATAGGCGGCGACGGAGCTGGTAACGCCATCAAAGGGCGCGGTGACCATGCCCACTTCATCGCTCACTCGCCAGCGACATCCACACTAGCCGCATGCTTCCTCGATGCAGGAACCTCCACACACTGCGTGGCCTCCTGCTCCTCGCCAACAGACGTCGCCGCAGGGTCACGATGCACCACCGAGGTCGCAACAACCTCCCGACTCTCCTCCTTGTCGGAGAAGGCCATGTCGTCAAGATCTGTAGGATCATCCGACATGAGTTCCGACTTGACATCGCTTGCACATTCCCCGGCCCTCACGCATTGGGCGACCTCCTTCTTCTCTTCCTTCCGCTGAACCTCCTTGGTTTTCTTCTTCTTCCAGGTGTCTGCCGCCTCCTTTTGGGCGGCCTGCCGGGCCTGGCCCGCCACCCCCTTGGGAAGGTGCGGCCAGGACTTGTACCTCCTAAGCCCCTATGGGATGAATGAACCGAAATAAAAAAGAAGAGGGGCAGAGGAAAAAGCACGAGCAAAGTGAGGGAACATACCAGCGAGGGCACTATTGAGGCATTAAATGATATGGGTTTTCCCACCACCATCTCGTTAGGCCTTAGCTGCAGCACTCGGCCGACATGACTCTAGATCTCATCGTCTGGTAGCTTTTCTGGCAACGCGTGATCAGGGTCTGACCGGCCATCGTACTTCCACATCGGGTGCGTCCTCTCCGCCAACGGCACGACCCGGCAGCGGTAAAGAGTGTGGAACACCCGCACCCCATCAAGGCCATCCCTTATGAGCTTCCATAGCTCCTCCTCAATGGCCTCCACCTTGTGCCTTTCCATATGGGCACAGCCCCACGACCAACTCTTCTGCTTCACCAGCCTTCCACCGGTAAACACCGGAAACGGTGCCCCCACCGGATTCCTAATGTAGAACCACTCCCCATGCCATCCCCGGTTGGAGTCACATGGGGAGTATGCGGGATATGATCCTCCCACGCACGGCTTTCGCTATAGGGCGAAGCCTCTAATCGAAGCAATCTTGGGCGAACTCTAGTCCGCCATGGCTCTCCTAGAGAAGAAGAGCCAGAAGAGGTCCACATGTGGCTCCATCTCGAGGAAAGCCTTGCAGACAGTGACAAGCCAGCAATGTGCAGCACCCCCATTGGGTTGAGGTGCTACAGTTCTAGACCCCACTCATTGAGGAGCCCAAGTAGGAACCAATGTGCGAGGTATCCTAATCCACGCTCGTGGAAGGTAAGGAACGACACCACCTCATCGGGACGAGGTTGCGGGAACTCCTCCTTCCCGGGGACCCTCCAGTGCGCCACCTCCCATGGCGGTAGGAACCCCTTCACGACAAACGCCTCTAGCACCAATGCCCTCATGGTGGACGACCTCCAGTCCAACATTTTGTGAGTACCTCTCTTCTCTCCTTTGCTCTCTCCCCTTCTTTCCTAGAAACCTCCATAGCTCTCGAGGATGCTCACGACAAAGAGGAGGAGAGAAGGCGGCGGCAGACGAAGAATAGGCAAGAGAGCAGAACGAAAACCCCCTCCCCTCTCCTATTTAAGGAAAAAGGAGCAGCGGTTATGGAGGGACGCACCAATCAGGGAAGCCGGAACAACAGGGCGAGATTTTCTCTCTCTCTTACATTTAATGCAGATAAGACGTGCCCTGCTCGATGGAATGGCTCCTAACCAGATGGGACATGGCCTAGCCGTGGCCCACCACTACAGCATGATCAACCACTACCACACGACGAGCGCAGGAACCGAAGCGTCACCGCACATAGGTAGCTCCCTACTTCCATAGGCCAGACCTAAAGGAACCAAAATGACAGGTAAGGATAGACACCGACTGATAGGTAAGGAAGCAAAGGGGCACCCCATGTAGGCCACGCCGACTCCATCGTGGATGATGAGCATGGGTCCTAGTCAGACATTTCTGACTGAAGCACTCTGAACCCCGTCACTCAGGTCGTTAGAGTCTCGGTCGAACATCTCTGACTAGAGCTCTCCGAACCCTGTCTCTCAGGCCACCAAGGTGAGCATGTGTTCAATTAAAACAAAACTGTTCACACAAGGGCTAACCCACGATCAACAAGCACAGGTCCCGGTCAGACATCTCCAACTAGAGCTCTCCGAACCTCGTCACTCCAGTCATCAAGGCCAGACCTGGAGAGATCCAACAACAAGATCTCCACCAAGAGAGATCAACTGGCCTCCTAAGTCGATCGATTCACTCAGGGTAAGCACCGGGACATAGGTAGGAAGCAAAGGGATGCCCCATGTGGGCCACGCCAACTCCATCATGAAATGACAAGCTCAAGTCCCGGTCGGACATTTCCGACTGAAGCTCTCCAAGCCCTGTCACTCAAAACTACCAAAGGTAAACACTATAAAACCCCCTCTATTTCTTTATAATCATTTCATAATCCATATGCGCATTTCATACCATATGCCTGAACCCCCTAGACGGTTAGGGCATGAACTGCCTGGGGGCTTAGGAACTAAGCATCTCACGTGCAGCGAAATGCACCAGAACGCTCCGTGTTGCGCCACGAAGCGGTGGCTTGCCTCATTTGACATGAGCAACCAAATAGAGCTAGGGGAGAAAACTGTAGATGAGCACCGTGTGGCCTTCCCTGGTCTGGCAAACTAGGTCATCTCAACCTTCTCATTCGATCCTGAACCTCTCACCAGACCCATAGAATCCCCATCAAGGGGAGGCCGTCAGGACACCCAGGTCGCTCTACGGAATAGCCTAGGCATCTGCCGAGTTGCAGGTAAAGGAGTAGTGGAATGCCACAAGAGGGCTATGCCGACCCCGTCATGAACGACGGACCCGGATTCTACTCGATCACACCCGTTAGCGAGCTCACCGAGCTAGTCTTCGAGCCCGAGCGATCAGGACAGGTGATGAAACTTAGCCCCTCCGGTTGTGAGGAACCGGATGGGGTAGCGCAAAATAACTCACAACCCCCATGAAGGCTCGACAGGGCTCGGGGGCTTAAATGCCATGGGACCGCGACTCCGAACTCGCGTCGATGGGATAGGCGACATCCGCCTATGGCTCTTGGGACCGCGACTCCTAAACTCGTGTCGACAGGATAGGCGACATCTGGCTACGACTCTTGGGACTGTGACTCCTAAACTCACGTCGATGGGATAGATGACATCCGGCTATGGCTCTTAGAACCGCGACTCCTAAACTTGCGTCGACAGGATCGGCGACATCCGGCTACGGCTCCTAGAACCACGACTCCTAAACTTACGTAACAGCTTTAGGCAGCTTCATTAACTAAAACTAAACTCTCTCGATCCATGGTGAGCACCGACGCCTAGGTCTACTCGCTACTCCACCTTACCCGATCCCATGGCACGCACCGACGCCAAAGATCGAACTCTATTACATCCAAAACTAAACTTCCTCGCCTGATCCTCGGCGCGCACCGACACCGAGATCAATAAGTTCTGTCTCAATCCAATCCCCGTGCTTAAGAACACCTCGACCGCACAACGATGCCATGGTTAAACAAAATCACGTCTTAAAACTCAAACAACACGTGCACCCACAGACACAACACAAAGAACCCCCCAACCGATTCCGCCCAAACCACCCGGAGGCTCAGGGGCTACACCCGTGGGTGTGCTCGCGCGCACCCGCCAGCAAGACAAAAAAAATCCCCCAGACGATTCATCTCAAATCGCCCGGGGGCTCAGGGGCTCCTGTTGAGTTCATAAATCTAGGGTCCCTCGAGGACCATCTTCCACTCCTAGGCCCGGCCCAAGAAAACAACATATATTTCATGGGTCGGCCCAAAAAAACTAAAACACAGCGGGCCAGAAGGGAAGTCCGGTCGTCGACCGGAAGGACTGCCCTTAAGAACAGGTGCCCGCTCATCAACTTCTTCGGCCCACCTCTCTGACCGGAGCACTCGCTTCAGGCACCAGCCGTCTCCAAGCAGTCTCTCTAATCGGAAGGCTTGGCCCAAAACACTGCTTTCGACTCTGACCCCGCGACTAGGGCTCGTGGGAAGCCTGCTCATCGCTCTTCTCCGACCGATGCACTGAAAGCCGACTGGAGTCATCCAACCAGGGGCTCCCCGTTCGGAGTGAACCAGAAGACATGTGGAGAAAGGTAAGGCATGGCTCACAAGTCAAAACCACTGTACTAGGGACCATACCCTACACGAAACAGTGCTCTGCAGCCACCCTGACACAAAGTATTATAGGGGCTGCTAGAAACTCCCATATGGTAAAGCCTCCCGCATGTCTCTAGACGTCGATCACGGTATGGGCTCTAGGATTTGCCATACCAGGTGAACATAGCGCAGCTCCTCACATGCCACTAGGCATCTAGAAGTATTTGCAGGTACCGGCGTCCATCCTTCCTGAAGAAGATAGCTCAACCCCCTATGCACATCTGACATCCTACAGCGACATCGACAGTATTGGGGGCTTCAACCATTATCCACATTTTATCACCATAGGCAGCAAGGCTTAGAAATATCTGTACTCTCTCCCTCTCACCTATAAAAGCCATCCCCTTCACCTATAAAAGGGGATGCGCTCCCTCCAAAGAGGGGGGAGATCGACTTCAAAAAAGCTCAAACTCACAAGATCGACATCAACCCCTTACAACTGTAGGACCACCAAGTTCCGACCGCAACCCTTTTGGTCGGAGCCGTCCAAACCTCTTGTATACCCCCTCCTTTCTCCTTCTCGTTTGTAACGCCACTATAGACTTTGAGCACCTAGGCTCAGGTACCGACCGACCCCAACTGGACGTAGGGCATGTTGCCTGAACCAGTATAAATCCTATGTTATTGAGTGCTAGGCCACCTCCGATCACAACATACAACAAAAATTACAAATATTAGCAGTCATCACTAGTTCATTAACTAACCATTCTATATAAGCACCTGTGCTACTTTCAAGCATGTCGTAAGCCATCAGGACCATTTTACTACCTTTCACCTTCTAGTTCTTAATATGGTGCCAGATTGTAGACAAGTCGTACCGGATTACTCGGCGATTCGTGAACCAAATGTGCCCAGCTATGTACCCCAAAACACACACCCTGCTTGTACCTTAGTCACAAGCAGGACCAACCCACCACTCTCCTGTCAAGGGGTCTAGGTCCTCATCCAAACTTAGACTCCAAGCCCCCACTCCTGAGTCCTAGACTCAGTGTGGTGCTTAGACCTCTACCATCCCCGCCTCTAATCAGTCAGTCCAAAAAGAGCCAGAACCCATGACAAGAGAGCAACAAGCCTTCCCTGCTCCCATAAACAAGTATGTGCTCAGGATAATAAGTCTGTGATCTAACTAGAATCCAATGCAATGACCGGTCCTTAACCAACACAGGCAGAACAAGTACAATCCGAGCCACGTCTGAATGCCAAACCAAGTCCAAATCCAAAGTACCATTCCGCCTGGTCTCCAATTATTATTCATATATATTCCATGTGATAGTAATATAGTAACCACAATAATATCTTTCCTATCTCTCACGAGTGATAGATAATCACTCGACTTCTACCAGAGTCCTATAGCATAGCAATCTATATGATCCTATCATACTAGTAAGACTCATAGGATAAGGATATATATGTTCAAGTGGGTTTCATTTAGTTCCTTTAACTTAATGCACAAGCATAAAATAAAGTGTAGAATAATAGGGGTTATGCATCGGGGCTTGCCTGGGTAAAATATAACCAAGTTAGCTTTCATCTTGGTGGCATGATCATCAAGTCATCATCTGCTTCCGCTACTCCCGATGACTCCGCGATCCAACATCGCTTGATCATGAAATACGTGGGATGCAATGCAGGGACACAAATAATCAATGACATCCGCAACTCTAAAATACGATTACGTCTCACAAGCTAACGAGCTAGCTCTAGTGACTAACATACTAAGCCATGTATCCACATGGTCAAGTGAGGCTCATTTCTAGAAAAATGTTTTCATTCTACAACCCCCCAACTAATTTTTGATATTTGATTGATTAAATATATATTTTTGTACAAGGGCTCATTTAGTTACCTTACCAAACTAATTCCTATGGAGCTACAAAAATTATAGTGAGCACCTAATAATGTTAGGAATCTGATGTAAAAATTTCAGGGCCAGTACTACTACCAATTCATCACAACAATTCCTACAAGTTCATGTTTGAACAATATTAAGTATCTCAAATTAATTATATAGCTCCTAAGAATATTATAAAACTATGTGAACATAATATACTAGCAGATAGCTCATGATTTTAGAAACCTAACAAAATTGGTTTCATAATTTTTGGACATCTACACAAATTTATATTGAATTTACAATTTTACCCTGGAAACTAAATTAGAAAACATTATAGAAAAAGAAAGGGGGCCGATGCCAAGTACTTCGGCCTGGCGGCCCAATGGCCTAGCATGGAGCGCGGTCGAGTGTAGCAGGCCAGCCCAGCGAGCGGCCTACGGTGAAAGAGCCCTGCGCGTGCTGGCATTTTTGCAAAAGGGCCCTCGGATTACGAACAAATCCTCCCGCGGTCAAACACTATTTATCTTTCTCTGGCATTCCCACTTAACCCCTTGGGTTTCCTCTAATCCTTGATGCATGGTCCTTGGTAGCGGTGCGCGTGATGACACGGCACCCGCCGGCACTTGACGGTTACGTCAGGCACCTGCGGGGGCCTCTGGTGGCCTGGGGTGGACGAGCATCTAAGTTACTACAGTTCACGTCTAGGGGCAGCAGTTGGGGACTCAGAGAGGTACAATAGCCTTGCTGACCACGGTGGCGGCTAGAGCAGCAAGGTTCATGGCAGGTGGCGAGGCTGTTCCGATGACTAGAGCGGTGTCGGGGACCTAATACCAGGGTACCCAATGAGGTGGAACTAATAACCATCGAACGCTGACACTTCCGGTCAGGCAAGAACACTACCGCGCTTCTTGCCCGAACGACGGAAGATTGGTTCCACCTCACCCAACCACCGAGGGCTAGACCATGCCTTGCCCGGGGGCTGAGGGCTGGCTCTGCCTCATCCAATGTCTGAGGGTGGGCTCCGCCTCGCCTGACCCATGAGGGCTAAGGATGGGCTGCGCCTTGCCCGACACCCGAGGGCGGGCTTTGCCTCGCCCGATGTCCGAGGGCTAGACTCCATCTCGCCCGACCCCCGAGGGCTAGGCTCTACCCTGACCAATGTTCAAGGGCTAGACTCCATCTCGCTCGACCCTCGAGGGCTATGCTCCACCTCACGCGATGGCTGAGGGTGGGCTCTGCCTCGCCCGATGCCTAAGGGTGGGCTCGACCTCGCCCGACGACTGAGGGCTAGCTCTGCCTCACTTGACGACCGCACCCTGATCCTTCATAAAGACAAGCATAGGGTACGACAGGACATTCGAGTCAACCAGGATATTGAGGGCCATGTCCTATGCGCCTACTGGAAGGTACCGTCAGGATACGATGGGATGGGCGCTTTAAGCCCTTTCCGGCATAACAGTGCCTGAATAGTGTTGTGGGCACCGACTTTTGTCCCATAGTGTAGTAGGCACCGCCTTCAGCCCTCAGGCGTGGATACTAACATAGGCATATGACAACCGCTACAATCTAAGGGAAAACTCACATCATCTACAGTAACATCGTATAGTCGTCTCCTCGTTCGCTCCCCTTAGAGTCATGGCTCGGTGCCCTGACACCCCGCACCGTCTGTCGGAGAGGATGGGACGTAACCACTCACTAAAGCAGGGCCAGGGCATGGCCCTATCAGGGTCAATGGATGTGCCATCTCTGGCATGGTCTACCATGACAGTGGTACAAGCTCAAGGGAAAAGGAAAGCTTGGCACCTTCGAAGGGCGGCCTCCACCTTAGGTTTTTTCCTCTTTCTCCCATCTATAAACCCCCTGCTACCCCTTGGTCTATAAAAGGGAGGGCAGAACTCCTCACAAAAGGGAGATCAGTTCGACACACAACACATCATGCATGCAGCTAAGCAGCGACCGAGCTCTTGGCGTCCTTTCGACCATTCCATCAGAGACTTGGGACCTTTCCCTCTCTCGACCATTTGTACCCCCTATTACGAACCTTTTTCGGTACTGATAACATGAGCAGTAGTAGACTAAACGTAGGGACATTCAGCCTGAACCAATCTAAACCTTGTGTCCTTTAGTGAACCAATATAAATTTACTAGCCAGTGTTTGTTCGAAACACCGACAGTTGGTGCGCCAGGTAGGGGCCTTTGCGCGTTCCAAATCAGGCCTTGGATGGCTAACCATGCAATCAGCTGGGTCCTAGGTGTACACGTGCATTTTGGTGACCTAGACTTCATTGTCATGGTGGGAGGAGAGGTGGTGTTGGCCCATCTCGCCATCCAATCTCTCCCCTCCATCGGCTCTGGCTACCGGAGGCTTGAGCGCTAGCCTGATGTCTCCCTTGGACCCCAGCCATCTAGGGAGGACCCATGCTGCCTCACCCTCTCTCTAGAACACTCCACATGGAGCGCCCCGATAGTGTTTCCATCTAGACTACGCAACGCCACGGCGACCATAAGCCACCTTGTGGCACGGCGTATGATCCCATCCCTCATGAACAACGAGTTCATGGGGATGATCGAAAGCGCCACAGAATCCCTCCATGGCCTCCTCATAGAAGGTCCAGGGTTAGACTCTAGCTCTGACTTTGGCAGGGGGAGCCATCATCCCTCCTAGGACTGTTTCATCTCAGAAACCTCCGAGGGACACATTGAAAGCGCCTCCGAAAAGGAGGTTACCCCGGTAGGCAACCTCGGTGATAGAACCAAAGGAAGAATGGTGGCCCCGTCCCACATAGGGGTGGAGCAGCTAAAAGCCCGAAAGCGGGAGATCAACGAAGCTGGACAACAGCTTGTTCGGGAATACGCGTTGGTCGATCGGGAGATCGAACGCCGCGGAGACAGTGGGCATGCATGCGCCGTGGCCTATGACATAAACCAAAGGATCATCGCCGATGATGAAACCCTTCCCCACTTTGCTCAAGCAAGACAGAACATCACCGTCGCAATGGCCTTGCTCCATGGCCTTCTAGAGGCCGCAACGCCCAAGGATCGCTGGGCCCACCACGAAATTTGCACGCTGCTCGAGCGTGCGGTGGCACAGCAGGCGGAAAGTTCATTGTCTCGGCGATGTGAGCTCAACACCAGCCAGCGCATGCCCTCGGTGCATCCCGCCAGGAATGCATTAGTCCACCAGGCACCGCAAGATAGCCGGTAGCACGCTGCGGACAAGATACATCAGTGTCTCGGCCGTAACCGCGACGCGCGTAGCACCCTTGATGCCCGCAGATGTACCTACAGCGACCAAAGGGAAGGAGCCCACTATGGCTATCATCCTCGATGCGGTAGATGCTACGACAATGGCGAGGACCAAAGCCCAAGCCCCGGCCTACTGGGGCCTCAGGCCTTCAACCGACACATCCTCAATGCTGCATTCCCGCCAAGGTATCGACCACCCACCAATATCGCTAAATAATCTAGGGAGACAAACCCTAGACTTTGGCTTGAGGACTATCGGCTTGCCTATCAAGCTAGTGGTGTGGATAATGACGACTTTATTATCCGCAACCTTCCACTATTCTTGGCCGATTTGGCCTGGGCATGGTTGGAACACTTGCCGTCCAACATAATCCAGAGTTAGGTGGATCTAAAGGAGATCTTTGTGGGAAACTTCCAGGGCATGTACAAATGCCCTGGGAACCCATGGGACCTCAAGAACTGCCGTCAGAAGGCTAGTGAGACCCTCCGCAGATACATCTGGTGCTTCTCCCGGTAGTGCAACGAGCTCCCTAACGTCGCCGACGCTGACATGATAGGAGCCTTCCTATCTAGGAGGACCTATGAATCCCTGGTTCATAAGCTAGGATGCAAGGGCCCGCGAACCACCAAGGAACTCCAAGACATCACCACCAGCCATGTCTCAGGAGAAGAGGCAGTCGGAGTGATCTTTGATCACCTCGAGGGCAAGGCAAGGCGGAACGAGGGTACCGACGAAGGAACCTCCAATCGTTCCACCAAAAGGAAGAATAAGAAGCAACGGCACAAGGACTCACTCGTGGCCACTACTGACCACAAGGGTGGTTGGAAGCCCATGGAGGGCACTCCGAACCACTTTGAAAAAAATGCTCGAGGGGCCATGCCCGAACCATGCCTTTCCTGTAAAGCATCCGCTCAAAGACTACAGCCTCATGCAGAAGTTCTTGTTCAGAAGCTCCAACAAAGGGGAGCAGGAGAGGGAACCTGCCCCCACTACGGATGATGCTGAGGAGAAGGACGATGGCTTTCCAACACCGAATGGTTGCCTTATGATCTTTGGAGGATTGGCGGCCTATGACTCCAAACGCCGTCAGAAGGTCGCATGCCGTGAGGTCTACACGGCCCAACCGGCCACACCTCCCTTCCTCTGGTGGTTGGAGTCCACCATAACCTTCAACTGGATTGACCATCTAGATACTATCCCGCACCCGAGGAGGTATCCGCTTGTCATCGAGCCGACTGTTGGCCTAAAGCGGCTCACCAAAGTACTGATGGACGGAAGCAGCGGCCTCAACATCATGTATGCCAAGACGCTCGACGAGATGGGCGTCGACTGGACGAACCTCTACCCAACCCGAGTGCCTTTTCATGGCATCGTGCCCAAGAAACAGGTCATGCCACTAGGACAGATCGATCTACCCATTACCTTTAGGGATCTATTCAATTACAGGACTGAGACCCTCACCTTCAAGGTGGTTGGGTTCCCCAGAACCTTCCTCGCCATCCTGGGACGACCATGCTACACGAAGTTCATGGCCATCCCCAACTACACATACCTCAAACTGAAGATGTTAGGCCCCCATGGGGTCATCACTGTCGACACCTCCTTCCAGCGGGCCTACGAGTGCGAGGTCAAGTGCTGCGGCCATGCCACAGCAATCGTCACCTTCGGGGAACTCGCCGCCCTCAAGGAGGAGGTCACCGAACAAGCGCCCGACGTGAAGAAATCGACCGGGTTGTTCGAATCGGTAGAGGGCTCCAAGGAGGTCCTTATAGATCCCAGCAGCTCTGAGGGTAAAATGGTACGCATTGGTAGCATGCTCTCCTCCGAATAGGAAAGCACGCTCGTCGACTTCCTCCGCGACAACAAAGACATCTTTGCGTGGAAACCCTTGAACATGACAGGCATCCTAAGGGAGGTCACCGAGCATACTTTGAAAATCCATCCAGGCTCCAAGCTAGTGAAGCAACGCCTATGTTGCTTTGACGAGGAAAAGCGCAGGGCCATCGGTGAAGAGATAGCAAAATTGTTGGCCGCCGAATTCATTAGGGAAGTACACCACCTAGAGTGGTTAGCAAACCCTATTCTTGTATGAAAGAAGAGCGGGAAATGGAGGATGTGTGTTGACTATACGGGTCTCAACAAAGCTTGCCCAAAGGATCGGTTTCCTTTACTGCGCATAGACCAAATAGTCGACTCTATCTCGGGGTGTGAAACCCTCTGCTTCCTTGATGCATACTCTGGCTACCATCAAATCACGATGAAAGAATCCGACCAGCTCATGACATCTTTCATCACCCCCTTCAGATCGTATTGCTATGTCTCAATGCTGTTCAACCTAAAAAATGCTAGGGCTATGTACCAGCATTGTATGCTTAGATGCTTCGGGGACCTCATCGAGCGAACCGTTGAGGCCTACATCGATGACATCATAGTTAAGTCCAAATGGGCTGACCACCTCATTACCGACCTTGAGCAGACCTTTGCAAAACTCTGAGCGAATGGCATCAAACTCAACCCCGAGAAGTGTGTTTTCAGGGTCCCGAGGGGTATGCTAGACCCTAAGTACTGGACGATGTACCTCAACCCTGAGTACTGGATGATATACTTCGATGGATCGCTGATGAAAAAGGGCGCCAGCGTGTGGCTGGTCTTCGTATCACCCCTTAGGGTCCACATGAGGTACATGGCCAAATATGAAGCGTTCATCAATGACCTACACATCGCCATCGAATTAGGCATCCGACGCCTCGATATTCGATGTGACTCTCAGCTAGTCGTTAACCAAGTCATGAAGGAGTCAAGCTACCACGATGCCAAGATGGCTACGTACTACCAAGAAGTCTAACGACTAGAGGACAAGTTTGACGGCCTCAAAATCAATCACATCCCAAGGCGCCTCAACGAGGCGGTCGACGCACTTGCGAAGGCAGCGGCTGATTGAGAACCAGTGCCGACGGGCGTCTTCGCTAGTGACCAACACAAACCCTCGGTGCGCTACGAAGGGCCAGAGCAAGCCGACGATGGCCCATCTGATCTAGCCCTAGGGACTGACCAACCAACGGCTCCGCCCAATCCTGATGTCATGGAGCTTGAAGAGGATCCAGCGATAGAGCCTGACCCTCTGGACGACTAGAGAACACTCTACCTCGACAACCTCCTCTGTGACACACTATCGATGAACAAGACGGAGGCTCGACGGCTCACCGTCGCACCAAATCCTTCATTCTTGTAGAGGGTGAACTCTACAAACAGAGCCACACCGGGATCCTATAGCTCTGTATCCCCATCGAACAGGGAATACTTCTACTGAGAGACATCCACGGTGGGGTCTGCGGTTACCATGCCATGCCAAGAACCTTGGTTGGGAATGCATTTCAACAGGGCTTCTGCTGGCCCACTGTAGTAGCCGGCGCTGAGCAAATCGTATGCACCTATGAAGGGTGTCAGTACTACGCTCGATAGACTCACCTCCTAGCCCAGGCACTCTAGATGATCCCTATCACATGGCCCTTCACGGTCTAGGGGCTCAACCTGGTTGGGCCTCTCAAAAAGGTGCCCGGGGGCTTCACCCACTTGCTTGTCACATGGACAAGTTTACAAAATAGATCGAAGCTCGACTGATCTCCGTGATCAAGTCTGAGCAAGCTGTGCTATTCTTCCTCGACATCATCCATCGCTTTGGAGTACCAAACTCCATCATCACAGACAATGGCACACAATTCACCGGCAAGAAGTTCATTTGATTCTATGATGAACAACACATCTGGGTCGATTGGGCCATCGTCGCGCACCCCCGAACGAATGGGCAGGTCGAGCGCGCAAACGGCATGCTCCTACAGGGCTTCAAGCCCAGGATCTTCAACCGGTTGAACAAAATCAGTGCACACTGGGTTGCCGAGCTCCCTGTGGTGCTCTAGATCTGAGGACAACTCCCAGCTAGGCCACCGGCTACACACCTTTCTTCATGGTCTACCATTCCGAGGCCGTCCTCCCGATGGACCTCGACTATGGAGTGCCAAGAATCAGAGCATACGGCAAACAGGGAGCCAAGGCATCCCACGAAGATGCCATGGACCAACTAGACGATGCCCGCGACATCGCCCTCCTTCGTTCGGCCAAGTACCAGCAGGCGTTGCGACGGTACCACGGCCGACAGGTGCGGGACCGAGCCTTCAATGTCGGGGACCTTGTTCTCTGCCTCATGTAGAGCAATAAGGACCGCCACAAGCTCTCCCCACCCTAGGAGGGGTCGTACATCATCGCGGAAGTACTATGGCTAGGCGCCTACAAGTTGAAAACCATCGACGGCGAGGTCTTTACCAACGCCTGGAACATTGAGTAGCTATGTCATTTTTACACTTAATAAATGCATACTTTTTTGTCAGTTTTTTCTTCAGAAATCCCCGATCTTTAGCGACCTCTAACCCCTGCAAATAGCAAGGGGTTAGACCTCACTCAGGGGCTGATATAAGTACATTTATCTGACAAAACACTCTCTATGTTATATTTGCAAACATTCTCTAAGTCTTCCCTCTTTTCTCACGGCAAGTCCTAAGGGCTAGGATTTGGGGAAACAAAATCTGAGCATAACTGGTAGGACTGCGGGAAGCCCATGCCCCAGCGGCTAAGGCCTCCTTGCTCACTAGCATAATCAGAATTGGCTTGCCCGCACTCCTAGTTTTTTGTGACTTTAGCTATGAGAAGGGTCAGAAGGCACCAAAATCTCTTTTACAAAAAGAGGGAGAAAGAACTAAAAGGTTGTTTGCCATTGCGAAAGTTAAAAACATATTCACTTTTTTGCACAAAATTCATTGCTTACAAAGTGATTTCATCACGAAAAGGACTAATGTACTCATAAATACAAAGGACTGTTCACTCGGGGGCTCCCCCATAAACTTATTCAATTACAGTCTCTGACCAACTCTGCTATGAGTACTGCCATGGTCACCACGCCACGCTCTCCATCGGCGACGTCCTACCGCTCCATGGGATCCTCGAAGGCGCCGTCATCTACAACATCGAGCACCACATTGGCGACTGTGGTGCCCTCCCTAGGGCGTCCAGGGACTACGCCATCGTGATCTGACGTAACCCCGACAACGGCGCCTCTGCTAGGGCATCCAAGGACTACGCCATCATCATCAGCCGCAACCCTGACAATGGCACCTCCACCAAGGCATCTAGGGACTATGCCATTGTCATCAGCCGCAACCTTGACAACGATGTCTGGGCGGGGGGGGGGGGCGTCTCCAACCGAAGAAAGGTTGCAATGAACGACGACAAAGCCGACGACGCTCAGCACCCTCTAGTGCCCTCCTCCTTCAGCAGCAGTGGCCCCTTCTCAACAAAGGTGGCCCACACCATCTCATCTACATTGGATGACCTCCAGCTCGACATCACGCTCTAGATTCATGAGCGGATCTATGAGTTTTTCTCTCCCTAGCATTACCCTCTCTCACTTAGAAACCGTTGCGACGCATGAACGCATTCGGTGGAAAGGAAGGAGAAGAGCTAGCGGCTCAGAGGCCAGTGAAGGAGTAGGACGAGAACTCCCCTCCCCCTCCCTATTTAAGAAAGAGGCGCAGTAGCAGAGGAAAGGTGAAAGGTTGGGACGAAGAACTCTCTGCCTTCCCCTATTCAATGCAGATGGGAAATCAATCTGACAGGAATTCGAGGGGACACACCTAGAGCAATAGGACACGCCCTGGTCGATGAGATGCCTCCTGGCCAAACAAAACATTGCCCGGGCATGGCCCACCACCACCACACGTTGGGTGTGACGATCGGGGCGCACCCGCGTGCAGGCGACTCTCTGCTTCCCTGGGCAGGACCATAAAACGATGGAACCCCCACCTAGCGGGGCCCAACGGGCCTCCTGGGTCCATCAAATGGCCTAGGAAAAACAATGAATGAATGACCACTAAAATATAAGCACCTCTATTTACTTACTTTGAGTGTTAATTTCATTACCGAGCTTCCGACCCCAGCAACAGCAGAGCACGAACATTGCTCAGGGGCTACTAAGGGTGTCTATTTGTTTAGACATCCTCATCGCCTAACCCCTCCTTACATTTAAAAAACCAGAGACGCAGGGTGCGGGTGTAAAACTTTGAGTAAAACTGGATGGATCGCTAGACCCTATGCCTCGGTGGCTACAGTGTTTTTTGTTCACTAGCATAATCGAATTCACAGTTCCCCGTATCCTAAGTTTTTGCATCCGCCTTCTCAAGAAGGGTTCAGAGGGTTCGCCTGTAGAATCTCCTTCAAGGAGAAGTTGTCAGGTCGCTTAAAAGTCTATCGAACGGCTCGAATCGCCATCGAGAGACGGAAACAAAAAGTCATGATGCTCGTGCAGGTCACACCGGCTCCATCGCAAATGTCGGACTCGACCCCCACATAGACATGTCCGGTAAGAGCTTCTTGTAGCTCATGCCACCGAGGTAATGTTATCGACCCCTGCTTTTGTTTCAATTAAATCGCACATTAATCCCATCATCCAAACGTTGCATATGCAAATAGCTGCATCTCAATGCTTCATGTCGCGTCACAAAGCGGTGGATGCCTCATTCAACATGAGCGGTGGCTGACCAAGGTTCGAAGGCTAGCCCACAAAGGGCTCGAGGCCACCTCGCGTCAAACAGAGCTAGGGGAGAAAAACTGAGATGATCCCCAGCGGCCTTGCCTGACCCCGCTCAGAAGCGGACAGGGATATCTCGACCTTTCTTGTTTGATTCTAACCCTAAGACAAGCCCATAGAATCTCCATCAAGGAGAGGCCAATGGGCCACCTGAGCCTACCGATGGCTCGGGCATCTGCCGGGAGGTGGGTTAAGAAGTAGTTGAATGCCACATGAGGGCTCTACCGACCCCATCAGCGAATGATGGACCCGGATTCCACATGAACATACTCGTTAGTGAGCTCATTGAGCACGACACTCGAGCCGTTGAGGCAAGTGTCATCAACTCAGCCCCTCCAGTTACAGAAACCGAGGATGAGGTGACGCGTGAAACACGGCCGACCCCTATCAGACCCTAAGGGTCTCAGGAGCTCGAGCCGCTCGATCCGAGATCAAGAGACTGAGTTTCAAAGGCAGACACGCGAAGGGTCTAAAGCTGCCTCGCGTCCAATAAGAGCCAGGGGAGAAAAATGCAGATGAGCCTCAGCAGCCTTTGTCCAACCCGCGTTGAGGCAGGAAGGGCCATCTCAACCTTCTAAGTTCAATCCACCCTCTTGCCGAGCCCATAGAGTCCCCATTAAGGGGGAATCTATTGGAAGGCAGATCAAGGAGCAGCGAAACACTGCCTGAGAACTTTGATGACCCTATCACAAAGTAGCGGGATTGGATTCCATTCAAACATCCCTGTTAGCGAGCTCATCAGGCACGTCACTTGAGCCACCAAGGCAAGCGACATCGCCTTGACCCATCCAGTTGCAAAAAACCATGGACGAGGCGACGGTCACAAAATGAGCCAACCCTTGACCGAATCCCCACCACGCATGGGGGCTCAGGGAAGGCCGGACCAGCGATAAGGCCAAACGCACGGTCACGCAGCGATCGCCAAAATCCTAACTAAGGGGTACGTGCGAATGCAAGAGTAAGTTTGCTACCCTCGCCCCGGTCTCTAGTAACATCCGACCCCAGTGACCGCAAAGGGTCAAATCTCACTCGGGGCTGATAAAGGTATGAGTACCTCCTTTCTTTTTTTGAAACAGATATTACATCAGACCTTTTCCTTGCATCGAGACTGGCAGCAAGGTTTGAGGGAACAGATAGGTAAGACTGCAAAAAGCCCATGCCCAGACGTCTATGGTAATTTTGCTCACCAGCACAATCAAAATTTCCCCAAAACACCTTAGGCCCTACAGTCTTAACGAGCAGAAGGGGCAGAGAGCATAAATCTTTTTTCATTACAAAAAGGGACGAAGGTAAGATCAAACAAATGAAATGAAATTGCGAAACAAAGTCACGAATCTATTTTCAGACACGAAAGTACCGACACTTGTCCACATATTACAGATAAATGTTTATCAAACTTATTTAACTAACTACTTCCTCGAAGGGAGAACCATGTCTTTTAGCCTGTTCACCAGGTTCCGTGCAATGGGAGTCACTGCCTTCTCAATCTCATCCAGCTCGAAGTCTTCATAGCCAGTCATGAAGCCTTGGCTCATTACCTCTAAGTTGATCTCTCGATCATAATGAGAATGGGCAACAATGAAGGCTTGGGAGATCCTGGCGTGAAAGGCATCCTCCTCAAGCTGGCCCACCTACACCGTGATACTAGTGGCATGAGTCATAAGGGAGCTGGTCCCCTCCTCTTGCGCCACCTGTAGGTCATCGCAAACCACCACAACGGTAGAGCATAGAAGATCGTGCTGATCGCTTTTGACCTAAAGGATCCCCCACACCTCGGTGAGTTCCATGCCTAGCTCGACAGAAATTTCCTCAGCCTCCAGCCATTAAGCCATCGTGTCTCCAAGATCCACTCGGAGGGCCCTAGCCTCCCGACGCACCTCGTCGCACTCTCGAATGGCTCGGTCACGCTCCTCGTGGGCCGTGCTGCACGCCGAGTGAAGTCTTTCTTTGGTCCAGCGTAGCTCGTCCTGCTCCCTACGCAGCCAAGTGATCACCTCAGCATCCTAGTTCGCTCTCTGCTGTAGCACCGTGGACCCATCCTCGGCTTTCAGCTTGAGATCCCGCTCCATCTCCAGCTCCGCCAGGAGCTCAACGGCCCACTGGCTAGCATTGGCGTCCTTTTAGAGCAGCTTGTCCCACTCCTTTCAGACCCTGGTGGCCGCCTCCTCATCCTGCTTCACCCTCACCAACAGGTCCTCGAACATCCCATGGATCTCCTCTATGTCTCGACGCGCTTTGGTTTCCCACTACTGGGCGGCGGTGAGCTGGGCGCTCAAATCTCCACTTAGCCAGGCTTCCTCAGTGAGGCGGTCCCATTCCACCTTTTGCTCATGGAGGAACCATGATTTCTCCTGGCTACAAGCAATGAGGGACTAAAAAGAAGACCAGTGTCAAAAATACAAAAATACATGAAGACAAGAGGTGAGCAAGATGAAAGATCAAGCGGATACCCGACCATTGGGAATGATGATGTCACGTAGGACGACCTAGGCCTGATCTAGGACACCCATCATCGTCGAGATCCCTACGTCAAGACTCCCCCACTCTATGCTCTCGGTAGCATCATTGAGCGAGAAGAGAGTCGACGTCGGGTATTAGGGATTCATCTAGTGGAGCGGCGACTCACCCTGCATGGGTGAGTGGCTACCCCTCGACACTAGGGCCAAGGACGACCCCCACTGGTCCTCTCCACCATTGCCATGATGCCTGGAGACCCTTCGGCCATGTCCTCCTCTGTCCGGCCTGCCTCGGGCGCCGCAGCCTGGGCCGCCGATGGCACGAATTACGCCGCCCCCTCGGACACCACCGTGACTGTGTACGGCTATGCCTAGCTCATTAGGGTCAGGGACCCTTCGACCGTGTCCTCCTCTGTCCAGCCCGCATCGAGCACCACTGCTTGGGCTGCCGAAAGCATAGATTCCTCCGCCCCCTTAGACGCCACCATGGCTGTGTCCGGCTACTCCTAGCTTGGCGTGGTCACGGCCATCTCCACTAGTGATGCCGAACCCTCGGCTTGTGGTGCCACACCTACCATGGAGGATGCCACTAGCATGGGTGGTAGCTCCATTCGCTCCAACATAGATGGCAGAGTCACCACCATCGCCGCTTGCTCGGCAACCACCGAGGGCGTGGGCGCCACCGCAGGCGGTGTCAGATCGGCCAATGAGGCCGCGACATCAGCACCGCTCCTGTCTGGAATAGGAGCGATGTCAGGCAACGATGTCTGTCCCACCTGAAGGGCAAGGCTCTTCTTGGGCGCCAGCCCCAGATAGCAGTCCTATTGCAAGAACCCGCAAGAGGTAAAAGGCATAAGGTCAAAACAGAAAAATAAAAAGGGAGGAAAACAGGGGGAATCAATGACCTACTCTGGCGCCTTTGGGCGGTGGGAATGTTTTGGGGATGCACCCTCGGACCCCTGCTCCAACTCATCTGGGCTTGTCTCCGAGGGCGCAGCGACAGAGCCGCCCCCTCCATCAGCACCTCGGGGACAGCAACAGATCCACCTCCTCCCATCCACCGATCCTCTGCTAGCACCTTGGGTGTGGCGGTAGATCCATCGGCTCCCACCGGACCCAAGGATGGCCTGGCTCCGCCGACCGCACAAACTCACTTCCCTCCACGTGGAACGGGAAGGGTCCCTGCGTGGACAATTGGGTGTCTGTCAGTGAATCTTCACCCTCCAGGACATCCCAATCCACGTCGGCTTGTACCTCACCATACTCCTCATCATTGTCGTCGTCACTGCCTGCCTCCTCTCCTCGATCCCGCGCTTGCTGCTTTCGTAACATCTTCTTCTTCCTTAGCTCAATCGTCCTCCTATCCCACTCGGCCGTGGTGTGATTCACCACCACCAGGATCTAATCCTTCGGCAACAGAGTTGGGCTGTCCTTGAAGAATAGTCCCCTCGACTAGTCCTGCTATCCTGAGGTTAGCATCAAGGGGTTAGAAATTCAAGTAAAAAGGGGAGCACGGGGAAAGAAAACTTACAAAGTCAATAAACCCTAGTTCTAGCCGCATTGGGGGATGCCCTGGCATCGGATACACATAATCAAGGATGACGCCAGCGGTGTCCTTCGAAGGCTCCATCGCCTCCTTGATGCACGGCACCACTTTGGAGGGAGGGAGCGCTTCGTCGACAAGCATCGTCCCTTCAAACGATGCCCCGGGCACCATCTGTTGCAAGGGAAGCGCGCGCGCCATTGGTGGTGCCACCCTCCTCACATGGTAGGCACCGATAATCCCTAATCCCTTCATGCCCCTGTCCTTCAGAGTTTGGAGGGTGGCGAGAAGGTCATTGATGTTCTTCTTTTCCTTGACCGGGACACCCCACTTCTATGACCCCGGGACCTCCACGATGACGCGCCCGGAGAAAACTGGCAAGGGGGCGGTGGCGTCATCCTTGACATAGAACCATTACAAATGCCACCCCTTGTTGGAGGTTGACAGATGCATTAACAGGTATGCTTCTGCCTAGTTGTTGTGGAGGTGAATGCCGGCACATCCCACTGGCACGTGCAGCTCTTGCTTCCCGACCCGCTTCTTCAGAAGATTGACGCCGAAGAGATGCCACCACAGGTCAAAGTGGAAACTAACCCCTAAGAACCCCTCGCACAGGGTGACAAACATCGCAATGTGCTAGATCCCATTGGGGGTGAGGTGCTGTAGCTCCACCTGGTAGTAATCCAATAGCCCCCGAAGGAACTGGTGGGCAGGTATGGCGAATCCCCGCTTGTGGAAGTGAGCGAAGGACACGACATACCCTTCGGGCGGTGACACTCATCCTCGTCACTGGATAGCCGCCACTCCTCGGCGGTGGTCAGTGGGCGGAGGAGGCCACGGTGGACGAGGCCCTCTAGGCGTTGAGGGGTAATGTTGGATCTGCACCACGGCTACATTAAAATGGCAAAAAAGAAGGTGGCTGCAAGCTCGACGTTGGTGGGGATGCGAATGCAAGCTTGACGGTGGGCGCAATACGGGTGCGGGAGGCTTAGGCGATTGGCGGCGGAGGCTATAGATGCGAAGGCGAGGAGGCAAAGTACGGAACCCTAGGGGCGAACCTCGTAGTTTTATAGGGGCGACGGAAGTGAGAAGGGCAACCATCTGCCCTGATCTCTGAGCCAGCCATGACACACCGCCGCATCATGTCACGGGATACGCGCCCGTGATCCCTATCCTTTCCCACCAAAATCATGCCGGACGGTTCACCTTCCCCAGGCAGACCAGGACTATTTTCCCATCAAGGGAATACGGGTCCAAGGGCCGGCCCAATAGTCTTGACGGCCGTCCCAATGAGGGATGGGCCTGCAAGTGACCAGGACTCAGGGACACGAGCATCAGTAGGGCCTTGACCCGCAGTCGAGCCCCAGCCAGGCTGACCCAGGATGAGATCCCTACGAACAGGATACCAAGGTTCCCTTAAAACTATCCAGTTGACAAAAACTGAATCTCACAGCCTTACCCGCAAAGGGTCCGAAATTACCCCCCGAGCGATTCTGCCTAAATCACCCAGGGGATCGGGGGCTACACCCGACGGGTGCGCTCGTGCGCACCCTTTGGCGAATTGAAATACCCACCGGGCGATTCTGCCCGAATCACCCGGGGGCTTAGGGGCTACACCCGACGAGTGCGCTCACACTCACCCTCTAGCGAATTGAAATACCCCCCCGAGCAATTCTGCCCGAATCACCCAGGGACTCATGGGCTACACCCATCGGGTGCGCTCGTGCACACCCTCTGGCGAATTAACTCCGGCAAGTCAAAACACCCCCAGCCGATTCTGTCCGAATCACCCGAGGGCTCGGGGGCTACTATCGGGGACCTAATACCGGGGTACCCAATGAGGTGGAATTAATAACCATCGAACGCTGATGCTTCCGGTCAGGCAAGAATACTACCACGCTTCTTGCCCGAACAACGGAAGATTGGTTCCGCCTTGCCCGACCATCGAGGGCTAGACCCCGCCTCGCCCGAGGGCTGGCTCTGCCTCATCCGACGTCTGAGGGCAGGCTCTGCCTCGCTTGACCCATGAGGGCTAGGCTCTGCCTCGCCTGATGGCTAAGGACAGGCTTCGCCTCGCCCGATGCTCGAGGGCTAGACTCCATCTCGCCCGACCCCCAAGGGCTAGGCTCCACCCTACCCAACGTCCGAGGGCTAGACTCCATCTCACCCGACCTAGAGGGCTAGGCTCCGCCTCACCCAATGGATGAGGGTGGGCTCTGCCTCACCCAACGCCCGAGGATGGGCTCAACCTCGCCCGATGACTGAGGACTAGCTCCACCTCACCCGACAACCGCACCCTAATCCTTCATAAAGATGAGCACAGGGTATGATAGGACATTCGAGTCAACCACAATATCGAGGGCCATGCCCTATGCACCTGCAGGAAGGTACCATCAGGATACGATGGGACGGGTGCTTTAAGCCCTTTCCGACATAACAGTGCCCAAATAGTGTTATGGGCGCTGACTTTTATTCCACAGTGTAGTAGGCGCCGCCTTCAACCCTCGGGCATGGATACTAACACAGGCATACGACAACCGCTACAATCCAAGGGAAAACTCACATCATCTACAATAACAGGCGTATAGTCGTCTCCCCATCCGCTCCCCTCAGAGTCATGGCTCGGCGCCCTAACACCCCGCACCGTCTGTCGGAGAGGATGGGACGTAACCACTCGCTGAAGCAGGGCCAGGGCATGGCCCTATTAGGGTCAGTGGATGTGCCATCTCTAGCATGGTCTGCAATGACAGCGGTATAGGCTCAAGGGAAAAGGAAAGCTCGGCACCTTTGAAGGGTGGCCTCCACCTTAGGTTTTTTCCTCTTTCTCCCATCTGTAAACCCCCTGCTCCCCCTTGGTCTATAAAAGGGAGGGCAGGACTCCCCATGAAAGGAAGATCAGTTCGACACACAACACATCACGCACGCAGCCAAGCAGCGATTGAGCTCTTGGCGTCCTTTCGACCATTCCATCAGACTTGGGACCTTTCCCTCTCTCGATCATTTGTACCCCCTACTATGAACCTTTTTCGGTACTGATAACACGAGCAATAGTAGACTAGACGTAGGGACATTCAGCCCGAACTAGTATAAACCTTGTGTCCTTTAGTGCACCATCCGGGCCTAACACGCCACAATTATAAATTTACTAGCCGGTGTTTGTTCGAAACACCGACAAGCAGCGACGAGGACAACGGGAGGGGCGGGGGCAACAGGAGATTACCATGATCCTAGCCGAGGTGTCGGTTGAATCGGAGGCGGCCTGAGCAGCCACATGCACTCGAGCACAGCGGTGTCATTCCACGGCGGCATCGGCATGTCACCACGTCACCGATGGGTTTCCTGGCCAAATCAACGCGAGCATCGGATAGAGGAGGTCAAGGTGAGCCTAGGAATGCCACCAATCGAACCCTTACCTCGGGGTTTGGCACTTACCCCCAACTCTACTGGCTCAGCGGAGCACCTGGGTGGCGACAAAAAAAATCAAAATTGGTCGGCAATAAAGCTTGGCTGTGCCCTGGTGCAGGACAGGCTATTAGCTAGCTTCCACACCTAGCTACTGGGCATTGAATCGAGGCATAGTGTCCCATGGAGCGTGAAATTTAACCCGCGGAGCGGTGCGGTTCCGTCGGCGGTGATGGTAGGCGGCCAACGGCTCCACGACAAAGCCAGCAACGCGACGGTACAGCGAAGACGGCATTGGCTCGGTAGTAGGTGGATTGAGTGGTCAAGACGGGAGCCACATCGGCTAAAGCTGTGGCTCATGGCTAGTAGTGGCCATTGGCCTCGCGCGCGGTAGCGCCCGTGCAGCGGCACCACAGCGCAGCAGCACGACCCGGCGCGCATGGCTCAGGCATGGACACGGCACAGCACCGGGAGCGGCAGCAACAGCGACCGCCTACGGCGTGGCGTGCAGCTAGAGCCAGCAAGGGAGGCCAGCAGAGCAGCGGCCATGGCCAGAAGCGGCCAGCCCACGACGGCATGCTCGCGTGGTGACCGGGGTACTTAGGCTGAGATCCTGGAACAACATGTTGCATACTTCTTAAAGCATCCCAAAGTTCACTTACTAGCTCGACAAAAACTCCACCAAGTCCACGAACCCCAAATTGGCACTATCGACTTGCTAACGAAGTAAACCTCACGTCCAGAGAGCGACCAGAGAGGGAGAAAGGGAGGTGCGAACATGGGTTCGTCGCGCAGAAAGCCGGTTCACGAACTAAACCCGACACAACCCCGGCAGCGCGTTCTTGTGAAGTTAGGGCAATTTTAGAGCGGACAATGTGACATCCAACACAACATCGACCTATGCCGTGCTCAAGCACTCACTTTGATGCAATCAACAATATCAGAACATGCAACTAGTGTTTAAACATTTTTGTTAGAAATTAAATGCCAAAATAGCATTGTCTGCCACACTTCATACTTAGAAACGTTAAGGTCTTCAGTTAGGACTAAGTAACCATTAACTCTTTTGTCGTTATTTTTAATAGATCTAAACCTCGCTAACCTCAACCAACAAATACTTCATGCCATAGTCCATACATTATACTAAACCGTAGGAGCAAAATATTTAAGCACCATTTAACTAATTTGCTCAATATAGTTCGCCGAAAATGGTATTTTAACAATTGTTCAAACGCTGGCCGACTTAATGAAAAGAGCTTATCTTAACGTCAAGTTTGATTTTAGAGCTCCCAAAACACTAGTTAACAACATCTATTTTATAAAAGTTAAAGTTGCATGGTCATCTACCAAGTTTGTACTTTCAACTTTATTTAAGTGTCACATACATGTTCTATAGTATTTTTGCTTAATAAAATTGGTTTTAAACCCTAAGTGATATAACATGACTATTGAATCAACTTTCGTTTAGCATTTCTGTTGATCGTTTTGAGTTACGGAAATTGATCTACACACTTTATCACATGCATTGACACATAAACATGAGACACGTGACATAGCTTAGCAAGTTGTTTAAGCGGTAACATCGAGGATGTTACACTAACTTTATGAGCCATTTTTGTATTTTAAAACGTTGGCCTCTGCAGCACAATGGCCGCTTACATGAGTTTGGCCAACTACAAACGGGTCCCCCCTCGGTGGCGGAGCTTGGACACTTGAACAGAGGGGGCCAAATCAAATGTGATCAACAATAACAAGGGTCATATTAACATTTTCTTGTCAACCGAATGGTAGAATTAAGTATTTACTAAGAAATTGTTTATATAATGGGGGGCATGGCCCACTTTGACCCTAAGGAAGCTCTGCCCCCGCGCCCCACCATTCATGTCCCTATGTTTTTTTAAAGGATTGTCCCTATGTTTTTCCTACCACGGGCACATGGCAAACCGAGTTGGCTGGCCTTCTGCTAACAAACTAAATTTTTTCTGCACTTCGCGTTGCATGTCTAAAATGGCAGTCAGTCAATTACATAGACAAACACAATTACATTTTACATTGATATCTTCACAGTGGTAATCACTCGTTAGGGAACGTGATGCATGCAATTCCCGCTATCCAGGTTGTATTTGTAAACCGAGCGACCGAACGTTGGACAGTGATTCAGACTTGGGAGTGACCGATCGACTGAATCGGCGTGGCAGAACCGGAACACCACAGAAAATATAATAATATTATAATGGGCTAGACGTACCAACCACGTAGCAGGGGAAGATATCATCATTTCATCATACCCATATTTGAAGTTTATGTTCACGGCCATTGCTTCAAGTTGCTCGTCCTTTTTTTTTTTTTTGAGAAGGGGTCTGGATTTCATTAAATTAAAATTCATTTTACAACTGAGACCTCAACATAAAATAAAATTACATTGAAGCACACCACTAGGTCCCTATACTTCATCTTCCTCGCGTTCGGTGGCGTACACCCCTTCAGAAAGCTCTATCGCGACCATGGAAGTACACCAAATCTAGACCCAAGAACCACAGTCCCTACCAACAGAAGACTCCACGAACATGGAGACCGCAAAAGAGGCACGATAAGCTCAACCACTGTGGGGAGTAAAGGGCGCCGAGAGCACATCGGCCATATCTTCTGAATGTTGAACCGAACATAAGATCCGACGCCGCTAGCATCACCACCAACAACCGGAAGGGCAGATCCACTGCCGCCAGTAGCATCACCGGCGGCTGGAAAGACGACCCCGTAGAAGGGGAAAAATAGATCCAATCCCTCCTCGGGAAGGACTATGCCAACATACCTCGATCTCTCCAGAAAGAGCATGCCATCATCGAAGATGACGACGCATCCACCAGCGATCCGGTATGAAACAGAAAGCCGGATCGAAAATATCGAAACGGCCAACCAAAACCTAACCTAAATTATTATGGAGGAAAAAAAATAAAAGAATAAAAACCTAAGAAAACAATAGATCGGCTAAAAGGACGGACCTCCGCTCCTCCTCACCACCAGCAGGGAGGCCGGAGGCGAGGGGAACGAGGGCCGAAGGCAGCGGCAGAGGAGTCGCCCCTTGGGGAGGGGGCGGATGGGGGCCCGAAGCGTTACCACAGGGAGAAGCTGGTTCGCTGTGTCTGTGTTGTGTAAGTTGCTCGTCCTTTTGCTGCCGCTCAATTACATCAACCGATCGCTAAGACGCCGATACGGAATAGGAGGCCGCTGCACCTTGTTCGCCAGGGTACTACTGTACGTCCTCTGAGAGAAACGGTGGTGGTAGCTGCTTACAATGGCCCTGAATTATTGATGCCGACATGGTGCAACAGTCTGGAAGCAAAAAACCAAGGGGGAGATCACGTCCTGGCCTGGCCTGGTGCGCTGTTTCTGTTTGCACGCGCGCGCATGCTCACGTGGAAAACGAAGGCGGAATGGGACGTCCTGCACTCCTGCCGCGCCCTTGCTCCTTTGCTGCAGACCGGGCCGGGCAGAGCGCACAGCACAGAGCAGCAGGCGCGGCAGCGAGATGAATGCGCACGAGGGAGTGGGCGCCTGGTGCCCTTGCTGTTTCTTGATGTGCTAACGTTGGTGCGGCTGAAATAATGGCCTGGTCTATTTATTTAGTCCTCGCTACTCTCGTCCCATAGTTATTGACCCAAAGGCTATGACCTGACTATAAGTAAGGTGCACTGCATATGAGCATTCTTTCTGGTTTTTCTGTTGAAGCATATTGTCCCACACTTCATGAGTGGCTAATTCTTGTAGGCTAATTCGTGTATCAAATCGAACTCATCATGGTATTAAGTTCGTTAGTTGGAGACTTGGTTGAAGGGATTTAAGACGTTGACAACAACGACAACCAAGCCACTCAGCTTATTAAGGACGGTTTGGTTATATGGACTAGAGACTAGAGACTACTTTTTAGTTTCTTTTAGTTCCTTTTAACCAAATAGGAGGGATTATTTTTAGTCTCTAGTCCACTAGTTCCTTGGATGAGGCTTTTTAGGACTAATGAACCAACTTTACAGCCCTTATCTCTCCCTCTCTCTCCTCCCTCACCTCTGTCGAAAGGAAGAAGAAGGTTATTTTAATCTTTGTTCAGCCCTTTAGCCCCTTTTAGTCCCTGAAACCAAACATGTTATTTAGTTTCTCTTTTAGTCCTCTTTTAGTCTCTATTCTCTAGTCCATGAAACCAAACAGGACCTTAGTCATCCTATCTACTGTATATCTATTAACGAGGCTGTCTCCATTCCATTGCCACATTTTGTCATTTTTCGCAAGCTGCGTGCTTTGACACATTCAGCGATTACCAACTTGGTTACGACTTACTTATTAGCAGACAGAATGCTGAAGTGGCGGGTAGTTACACAGGAAAATTAACGTCAAGCACACCATGCTAGTTTTGTCATTCTTCATTCACATGCAAAAATGAATGATGCCATGGTGCAAATAATCCCACGCGGGCCGCTGCCAAAATCCAACTTGAAGTTGTCAACTCGATCGAGCGCCGGGTAATGCAGAGGTCAAAATACGCGCGTTTCCGTCACCTGTTGCACAAGTCCCAGCCAGAACTCCTAGAGCAGCAGCGTCCGATGAGCCATAGAACTAGGGCGGCGCGCGCGCGGGTGGCGGCCGGTGCACGACTCGTGACCCGTGACAAGGTTCCCTCGTCAGGCCGCAAGACTTGTGCCATACCGACGGAAAAAAAATTGGGTGAGGACCGTGTCTACGACGTCACGCCGCCACGGCCGTATCTATCGGCGGACTCAGCCTTTCCTTTCCTCCACGCAGCACGTGCTCTGAAATCCAGCGCGGCTGGGCGGTCGCCCAGGGTGGCCACGTGCGCCGGCGTCCCGGCGATCCCACGGCTCCGGAGACAAGGAACGGAACGGAGGCAGCGTAACAAACAGGGCCATACAGATAAACGCAGCGCACACGTCGCGCGCGGGCGCCGCAGACGCGTGTATATAACCCACCAGGAACGCGCGGACGCCGCCCGCGCCACAAAGCCAGCCCCCCCGTCCCGTCCGTCCCCGATGGCCGCGCCCGCGCCGAGGCCGCCGCGCGCAAGCGCAATCGCCGGCGCCCTGCTGCTCGCCCTCGCTGTCGTCGCCGCGTGCCTCGTCGGCGCCTCCTCCGCGGGCGCGGACAGCGGCGACGTGCTGCGGCGGGCGCAGCGCGAGGAGTTCGCGGCGTGGATGGCCGGCGTCAGG
This sequence comes from Miscanthus floridulus, assembly GCF_019320115.1. Taxonomy (NCBI): domain Eukaryota; kingdom Viridiplantae; phylum Streptophyta; class Magnoliopsida; order Poales; family Poaceae; genus Miscanthus; species Miscanthus floridulus. The sequence continues at coordinate 100,734,928 of NC_089585.1, forward strand.
CGGGCCATCCACGAGCGGCCCGAGCTGGCGTTCCAGGAACACGAGACGAGCGCGCTGGTCCGGAGGGAGCTCGACGCGATGGGCGTCGCGTACAGGCACCCGGTCGCCGGGACGGGCGTCGTCGCGGCCGTCGGCACCGGGGGACCGCCGTTCGTCGCGCTGCGCGCCGACATGGACGCGCTCCCGCTGCAGGTATTAACACTACGCGCTTGCTCCCCGTTGTTCTTAAAATTCGATTCGGGGATGGACAGTCGAGGTTCGCTTCATCCCATTCCCACAAATTAGCCTTTCCGCAGCAAATTCAGGCGCCTAGGGAGGACGTTTTGCAGTGCTAGTGCTATACCCTGTTCGCTGTATCATTTCTGTGCTTTATAAACGGACTGATACTATTTTGTTGGGAGAGAAAAATATTATATTATAATTGACAAGTATGACTGATATGACCCAGCGAACAGGGTGGTGCACTACAAATGGTTTCATCTCAAACAAATAAAACGAAAAAGGGAGGAATGGTGAGAGCGTTATGTAGAAATAAAACTTTGCACAAGTCATGCCTACGGGTCGAAGTGTTATTCGTCGTGTGAAGTGCAAAGTCAAGCAAGCTAACATCTTTGAATCTTTGAATATACTACTACTATACACTTTGGGGGAGGACAAGTACAATTGTACAGGTGGACAACTCACAACCTGTGAATAAAGTTTATCCGAACAGGAAGCATCATGTCGTATCCAGCGCATGTGTTAACCTCAGCATGTTGACCCGAACTGCTCAGCTTGCTCCGATCGATCTTGCAGATAGTACTCGCTAATCAAACTTAGCTTTCCATGGCCTCTAAATAATCTACCTGTTTTCAATTTCTGTTGATCAGGAGGAAGTTGAGTGGGAGCACAAGAGCAAGGTGGCCCGGAAGATGCACGCCTGCGGCCACGACGCGCACACCGCAATGCTGCTCGGCGCCGCCAGGATCCTCCATGAGCGCCGCCACGACCTGCAGGTTGGTGTTGGTCGCAACTTGAACCTCTCGCTCGCCTTCTTCTTCCTCCCTTCACTGTCACACAACTGCCTCTCGCGCATCGTTCCAACGGCATCTTATAATATCTGTCCCTCCCGCATCTGTTCTGGTTGTCGTCGACGTCGAGTAACCAGCGCGCGTGTCACCCTGTAATAGTTAGCTGGATTTTCCATCGCCTGATTGGAGTCCTTTAGTTGTCACGTTGTGCGCTTGCATATTCGGCGTGTATGCAGGTTTCATCAGTTAGTGGTTAGCGCCAGTATGGTTTGTTGCAAAGTCATTTTCCTGCTGATGCTTGAGATCTCTGAGCTCCCCTTTAAAGCGATCGAGATGAAGCTGCCAAGTCCTCTCAACATTTTTCTTTGCTGTGTCCTCTTTTAGTAGAAGGCGATTTAGCGCTTGGATTTGGTTTGTCTCCTCAGTCGACCAACTCTCGTCTATTTGTTTTGATATCAATAAAAAAACTTATCTTGTCTAAAAGCAATTAAACTGGTGGCTATGCCCGATCAAAAACATGCATGACCTCGCGACGGTGCGGCATTTCAAGTTAATTTCTGGTTCCGCCTGAATCTACATATCCGTAACGTGTTCCAAGCGTGTCACTGTTATCACCGAAGCTCTTTTTCGAAGAATATTACCAAAGCTCCCGTGAAGACATAGCAGCACTAGAGTTGAACTACGTCTAGATGACGAGTTTGTAGAGGATAGCTTAATTAGTTTTTTCACAAGATTGTGAGTCAGTATGTGAACGTAATGTAGTTTAGCCACCACGTGAATGGGTGTTCACGTTAGAACTGTCGTTGGACAAGTTTGTGATCTTTGCATTCAACTCATTGCATCCATATCTGAGTGGTCTACTTTGAAAATTTTAGGGATGCATGGGTTAGTCTATTTCTTTAGTTCAGTGGCCTATTTATATGAAATATGAATGCAAGGTTCTAAATAGCCCGTACTAGCACCGTTTATAGTTTGGTGGTGCAAAACTTTTTGAGCGCCTAGCGCAATACTTTTTTAGTGGTGCTAATCTTAACCGAGGCAAATACTCATTATTTACTCTAGATGACTATAATCTATATATCTCTGTCGTGTTCTTTACATAATACTCCTTCTATTCCAAATTATAAGTCACTTTGACTTTTTGGTACATCAACTTTATTATATACCTGATATATATAACGTATGTCTAGATATATAGTTTAGAACGGAGAGAGTAAATGGTATAAAGAACTATTAAACAATTATTGAGTTGTTTATTGCTGAATTCTAATTGGTTAAATGACTGGGAAGTAATGTACCTATAAACATGTTCTCGTAGAGTCTTGACATGTATTTGACTATTTTCGCTTATAAAATATCTTATTTCCGTACTTTTGTGCATAATTAATTAAACGTTTTTTACTTTTTTTATAAAAGCAATAAACGAATAGCTGCTATTATATCCTGTAGCTTTCAAGGGTGCGGCCGCTAAATAAAATTAGCCTACTGTTTAAAATCTTGTAAGACACCTTTAAAATTGGCCCGTATTGGACTAAGCACACACGTGGCACGGTCGGACCTTCGTCCTGTTCGTTTGAGCATGTTTGGTTGATAAGCCATGACTGAAAGTACTATTGGCTGATTTGGTATGAGAGAAAAATATTGTTCGTTGGCTAAAAAAGTATGCCTTATAAGTCAAACAAGCCCAAACGAACAGAGCGTTTTTCTGCTAAAACGTGCACATCAAATGGAATTTCTCCTCGCAACAAGAACTAAAAGATTCCCGGGGCGACACGCCAGACATCTTTTTCTACTGTGCCTCAGTCTCACGGGTACGATGTTTGTCGACGAAGACGTGTGAGTCTATGGATGAAACTACTGATTACTCTTGATATCCTCAGTTGCTATAAAATAAAAAAAATAAAGTGGCTTATAATAAAAACATCTCGTAATTAAAGATCTGCGTAACGTGAATCCATCGATGTAACCTTTTATGTTCTAATCATGTCAAATATTTGTGTCAAACATCTTGTAAGACTGATTACTCCGTCTTATAATATGTGTCATTCTTACTTCTTGATAAGTCAAATATTTTTAACTTTGATCGAATGTATAAAAATATTAATATTTACGATGCATATTTAGTATCATTAGATAAATTGTTGCAGATATTTTGTAAAACCTAATCAAATTCAAGAAAGTTTGATCAGCATGTATCATATAGTGACACTTATTTTGGATGAAGGAAGTATATAATATTTTGAAATAGATGGAGTACTTGGCAGGGCTTCAGGCCCAGATTCTTGCGCCTCCTTGCAAGGAGCCCTGCCAAACAGGCATCTAAAAAGTAGCTTCTTAATTAAGAGGAGCGTGGAGGAGTCGGAGCCATTTTTGTCTGGAGGAACCAAAGCCAAAAAAGTGGTTTTTTCTAGCTCCTCACAAACCTAATACAAATTATTACAAAACAATCGCTGATGTAGTTTTCCCCACACGTTTTCCAAAAACAGCTCTAACTCCATTAGAGAAGTTGCTCCACACAAGGAGTCAGAGCCAGAGTCCTACCAAATGGTATAGACGTTTTCCTAGAGTAGATGCCCAATTGATTTTGATTTGAGAGAATGGTCCCTTCTAATAGAAAGGTGCAAGTTTTAGTAGTTCTAGCTAGCTCTCGACGAAGAGTCCTTTTCCCATGAACTTAAACTAGGCATGGATAAGAGTAATAAACTAACAATGGATGCACGGAGAAATGATATTGATAGAGCACGTGATTATGATATTTGTGGATATGATTTGAAGTTCCTCTCATGTACCATTTTTATATCCAGGTTTCCTTTCACACCTGCATTTTAAGCCATTAGATACTGTAGTTACGACCAATCCTCTCTTGACCTTTATCTCTTCTCTACTTTCTCCAATTTATCCATTTATTTTGCGTGTGCGCGTCTCACACCTAACTGTCGTCCACTGCTCGTCGGCACCAAGAAGGCCCACCCTTGAGCCCTGTTTAGCCTTGCCTCCTTTCTCCCAGGTCGTCTCTTTTCTTAACATCGGTGGCCACTCGCCTAGTTGCTAAATCATTAGTTCTGGTTGTCCCCGCCCTCCACCTCTCAACCAATCGTCCAGTGTCGCCCTGCTATCACAGACTACTACTTGTCACCCTGGTCTCTCTCTAGTTCTGTTAGAGACAAGTACACCTTCTCTAAAAACCCAAACCCTAAGGTCCTCTTTGGAATATGAGACTTTTTCTTATTTTCTGTGTTTCTTACGTAAAATTTTTATATGATTTTTGTAAAATTCCTATGTTCCAAAGTGATCTTAGAAGCTCATAGGAGCTCACCAAGCTAGAGAAGAAGAGAGGGCAATCCCATAAAAAATACGGATGTGAAGAAAGAGAATTTTACATTGAGTGTGGAATAGTAAGTTAGTAACTGAGGCCTCATGGCCCTGTTCGTTTCGTTTCGTTGAAATTTAGCTTATACTGATTTGTTATGAGAGAAAAATATTATTTATTTATTGAAAAATACTACTGAAATAGTGCTTCAGTTATCCAGAGAAGTTTTCGTCTAAAATTCTAGCTACTAGTCTTTTCCTGGCAGCTCAACCCATAGATCGATTTGCTGGTAACATGCAAAAGAAAAAAAAAAGAAAAAAATGAGATCATTACCAAATTTGTAGTTGTAGATATGTTCTCGCGTCGTTCTGGCTTAGGTGGTGTTTGGTTGCCACTTCTAAATTTTTAGTCGTTGTCCCATCAAATGTTTGAACATATGCATGTAGTATTAAATATACACTGATTACGAAACTAATTGCATAGTTTGCAACTAATTTGCGAGACGAATCTTTTAAGCCTAATTAGTCCATGATTTGATAATGTGGTGCTACAGTAAATATATGCTAATGACGGGTTAATTAGGCTTATATAATTTGTTTTTTTATTAGTATTCAAACACCCAATGCAACATTCTCTCAACACACCTCCTAAATTTTAGTCACCGAATCCAAACACCACGTTATTAAATTTTGTAGTTTCGTTGTTGCTGCGCAAGGAGAGCAAGAAATTGATATTGCTAAAGGTTTGATTTTTTTTTCAGGGCACAGTAGTCCTCCTTTTCCAGCCGGGCGAGGAGGTCGGCATTGGCGCCAAGAAGATGGTGGAGGCGGGCGCCGTGGAGAACGTCGAGGCCATATTCGGGTTCCACGTCAGCGTGATGCTCCCCACCGGCGTGGTGGGCTCCAGGGCCGGCCCGCTGCTGGCCGGGTGCGGGTTCTTCGAGGCGGTGATTACCGGGGTCGGCGGCCACGCCGCCGCCCCCCACAGCACCGTGGACCCCGTGGTGGCAGCCTCCAGCGTCGTCCTCAGCCTGCAGAGCCTGGTCTCGCGGGAGGCCGACCCGCTGGACTCGCAGGTGGTGACGGTGACGAGGTTCCAGGGCGGCGGCGCGTTCAACGTGATCCCGGACTCGGTGACGATCGGCGGCACGTTCCGGTGCTTCTCCAGCGAGGGCTTCATGCGGCTGAAGCGGCGGATCGAGGAGGTGGTCGTGGCGCAGGCCGCGGTGCACCGGTGCGCGGCGTCCGTGGACTTCGGCGCCGGCGGGAGCCCGCTGCTTCCCCCGACGGTGAACGCCGCCTCGCTGCACGCGCACTTCGAGGCCGTCGCCGCCGAGACGGTCGGCGCGGGCGCCGTCCGGGGCGCCATGGAGCCGTGCATGGGGAGCGAGGACTTCGCGTCCTTCTCGGAGGCCGTCCCGGCCTCGCACTTCTACTTCGTCGGGATCGGGAACGAGGCGATCGGGGCCGTCCACGCCGCGCACTCGCCGCACTTCCTCGTCGACGACGACGCGCTCCCGTACGGCGCCGCGATGCACGCCAACCTCGCCATCGGGTACCTGCGGAACCACGCGGCAGCCAACGGGCCCGCTGCCCCCCACGACGAGCTTTAGATCTCCTGCAGCTGCAGCCTTTCGCGAGCGGCCACGGGGCCAGCGGCGCCGGCTTCGCGCTCATGGCGCGTGCCCAGCGAAGCTCGACGAGCTCAAGAAGGCCAAGTTGCAGTTAGCGCGCGATCCGTCGAGCAGTCACGTCGGGATCCGATCGATTTGTGGTTCACGGGGACTGTAGCAATGCAGTGCGACTGATCTTGCTGCCCAACGCGCGGGGCGTAAAGCTGGTCAATCTCACGATGTGATTCTTATAGGTTGGGAGCTGAGATGATGCCTGTACAGTACAGTACAGGCACTCCTGTCCGAGCTCTGTTCCACGAATAGTTTGGGAAATGAAAGGTTGTCCACTCTCCAGTGGAGTCCAATGCTTCGCATCCTAAACCATCTCCCTGGTACACAGTATTAGATTGATCTTTAATTCTAAATAGGACCCAATGACTCAGTTGGGCTTTTGATCCGTGCTCTGATCGGGGGCGTCCAGCCCATTATGGCTGGAGGGCCCCTGTCACACTGCGTTATATATAGAGGTGGGGGTCGGCGGCTCTGAGTACGAGGTTCGCCTGAGCCGAGCTCCTCATCGAAACCTAAACCCTAATCCCAATCAGAGAGGGGCGTAGCCAGTGACGGGAAGCCACCAGCCGCGCCGTCCCGCTCCATCGACGTCGACGACTTCATCGACCTCTTCCCCGAACGTCGCTACCCGTGCGCAGACTTCACCAACGAACGAGATGGCGGCTTCTGGACCATCTCCCTCTGCGGTGTCAGGTTCGACATGTTCTTCTTCTATTCCTCTCTGTCTCTCTACTCTCGATATAGCATTCACAGTAAAAAAACCCGCTAGACCTAACCCTAGATGATTTTTTTGATCTCAACAATGGTATCGGAGCCAGGTCTTCTAGGGCTTTTAGATCTAGATCGGGTGAACGAAAAACACAGTGAGAGGGTCACCGAACCCTAACCCTAATCGGGTGAAGAACAGAGAAAATAAAGGGGTCTCGGCACGCGAAGCCGAACCCTAACCCACAAAGCACTCACTGAGGAAGATGAATAGTGACTCCAGTGAGTCAAACCCTAACCCTAACCCTAACCCTAATCCCCAATCGGATGAAATCCGAGAAGAACAGAGAAGAAGATCCAAAATAGATGAAGACAGAAGAGGGAAAGGGGAAGAGGGGAAGGGGCTTATCTCACCGATCTCGAATCAAAACCGAAAGAAAAACCGAATCGAGTTAATCCTAACCCTAATGAAACCCTAACCCTAACTCGCGACGAGGAAGGGGAAGAGAGTGAATCGGACAAGGGGAAGAAGCTCCTACCTAGGGTTCGCCCGCTCCGTCTCCACCGCCGGCCATCGGATGGACGCGCATGGGAAGCCAACCCTAGCCACCGAGGCGGGAGAAGCGCTGCACATGATCTCCGCCTTGGGCTCAGGCCAAAAGGGCACCACTGTGGTGCCGCTCGACGGTGCCGCGCGCGGCTCCAGCCACACGCGTGCACCGACGAGAGGTGCCACGGTGGAGCCACCATCCCATGCGGCATGTCCACCTTGAGCTCGGTTGTGCTCTGTCGCTTGCGAGGCTGAGAGAGAGAAGGGGAGAAGAGAAATGATGCTAGGGTTCCAGGGGAGGCAGTCGCGTGCCGATTTTGTTCCCGCGAGAAGCACGCTTAGCCATCTAATTATAACATACGACGTAGATCGATCGGGCCAACGATCGGCCCAGGCAGGCTCGTGCGGCTTTGGCGGCCTAGGCCCAGGTTGCAGCCTGGGAGGCATAGCGCGCGCGCAAGCAGAACAGGCCAGGCCAGCTTTTTCTACTGGGCCGAACGTACAGTGAAGAATTGAATCATTTTTTTTGTTTTTCTTTTTCCAGTAAATGTTTATTTCCTGGAAATAGATTAATGGCTCAAAGAAAATAGCAAAGAGGAATTTTCCTATGGGTAAAATTCACCTATCATGTTTAAGTTTCCGTTGCTAAAGAAATTGTTTATTCTCTAGTTATTTTGAACCAACGTGATATTTAATTGGAGAAAAAGAGATTTTGACATGATTATGATATTATTTTCTGACCAACATTGTTAATAACAATATCGTAATTTTAATGATTTTATTCATTATTTTTATTTCTGCCCAATGGTGATGTAGATTTAATATATAAATAGTTGTATGTTTTAATTTTGACCAACGTTGGAATCAAGGCATGCAATTGTTATTATTATGTTTATGTTCTCACTGTATATGAATTATGTTTTTAGGCGGATATAACTTGATGGGTTGTATCAAAGAGATCCCCACTGTCAAAGGTGACAACTACACGGAGTGGAAGAAAAAGATTGACATGGCCTTCATCTTGGCTGAGGTGGACTGGGTAGTCACCTCACTGTGTCCCACTGAGCCTGTGGCACTGGTGAGGGAGACAAATGAGGCTGATGCCGCTTGAAGATGATCATGACAAAGAAAGGTGAGAATATTATTACGTTCATAAATGAATCCATGTATATACAGTATTCGAAATCTACTTGGTGGATTGACTCAGGTGCAACTGTTTATGTTGCTAATTCCTTACAGGGATTCCGTACGACGAGGACTACGCAAAGAAGAAAAAGACACGTTAAAGTTGCAAATGGAGTCCGAGTAGATGTTGAAGCCGTTGGCGATCTTTCTCTAGAGCTTGCTGATGGCTTCACACTTTTACTTAGAGATGTACTTTATGTTCCCTCTTTACAGAGAAACTTGATTAGTGTTTTATGCTTGGACAATGATGGATATGATTGCCATTTTAGAAATGGCAAATGTAAGATAACATTTAATAATGCATGTGTTGGTCTTGCTATCTTACAAAATGAGCTTTATTTGTTATCACTACGTGATGATGTGAATATTGTATGCGATGATAGGAACATTGTGTGCGACAATGAGAATGTATCCTCATCTGCGGATGTAAATAGAAAAAGAAAGAGAGCTCATGATGCGTCGTTGAAATTATGGCACTGTCATTTGGGCCATATTTCGAGGGGGAATAGAAAGACTAGTTAAGAATGATATTCTTCCTCCATTAGAGTTCTCAGATTTAGAACAATGCAAAGAATGCTAAAAGGAAAGTATGTAAAGAAAATTAAGAAAGATGTCAAACGAAGCGCATGAATTTTACAGATTATTCACACAGACATATGTGGTCCATTTCCTGTAAAGAGTGTGGATGATTATGATTTGTTCATAACATTCACATATGATTACTCCCATTATGGCTATATTTATCCAATTAAAGAAAGAATAGAAGCATTGGATAAATTTAAGATATTTAAGGCAGAAGCTGAAAACCAACACAATTTAAAGATTAAAATAGTCAGGTCCGACCGTGGGGAGAGTACTACGGTCGACATATCCCATATGGCCAAGTTCCTAAACCTTTTGTAAGGTTCTTACAGGAGAATGGCATAGTAGCCCAGTATTCTACACCGGGCGAACCTCAGTAGAATGGAATAGCTGAAAGACGCAATCGTACTCTGATGGATATGGTGCATAGTATGATAAGTTACTCCACCTTACCATTGAGCCTGTGGATGGAGGCGTTAAAAACCGTGATTTATATTCTCAATAGAGTACCAAGTAAGTCGGTGCCCAAAACACCGTATGAGTTATGGACAGAAAGAGTACCCTCACTAAACCACTTACATGTGTGTGGGGGGTCCTGCTGAGGCTAAAGTATTTAACCCAAATATTGGGAAGCTAGATCCCAAAACAGTAAGTTGCTATTTTCTTGGCTACCCAGAAAAGTCAAAAGGTTTTCGTTTCTACTGTACAGACACACATACAAAGTTTGTGGAAACGAGACACGCTGTCTTCCTAAAGTATGAAATGATGAGGGGGAGCATGATAGCTCAAAAAATTGACCTTGAAGAGAAGCGGGTGTATGCGCCCACTTCGATGATTCATGAGACATTTTTCTCACTACCTGCTATCGCTGCACCGACTGTGTAAGATACTATGGTGCCAGCACTATTGTTATTCAGCCTATGGCAACAATGAATGACAATGAGGAACCTGTTCTTCAGGATCCTATAGAACCTATTGCCACACATGAGGGAGAGCAACAACAACCTCGAACAGAAAGATGTGCCAAATGTGGAGGCCCCTAGAAGGTCTCAAAGAATTAGAAAATCAGCTATTCCTGCTGACTATGAAGTATATAACTCTGAGGAATTTCAAATGGAGGATGACCCCACCTTATTTGAAGAAGCCATGAGAAATGATCAATCATCAAAGTGGCTTGAGGCCATGGAAGATGAAATGAAATCTATGAATGCCAATAAAGTTTGGGACTTGAAAATAATTCCTAAAGGCGCCAAAATAGTAGGTTGTAAATGGGTCTACAAAACAAAATTTGACTCTCAAGGGAATATAGAGAGATATAAAACATGACTTGTGGCAAAAGGCTTTACGCAAAGAGAAGGGATTGATTATAATAAGACATTTTCTCCAGTCTCATGTAAGGATTCCTTTAGAATCATAATGGCATTAGTGGCACATTATGATTTAGAATTACATTAGATGGATGTAAAGACAACATTTCTCAATGGGGACTTGGAGGAAAATGTTTACATGGCACAACCAAAAGATTTTGTCATGGAAGGAAAAGAACGAATGGGATGCCGCCTAAAGAAATCCATTTATGGATTAAAACAAGCTTCAAGACAGTGGTACTTGAAGTTTGATCAGACAATAAGGAATTTTGGGTTTAAAGAGAATGCAGAGGACAATTGTGTCTATGCAAACTTTAAGAATGGGAAGTTTATCTTCCTTGTCCTGTATGTGGATGATATCTTATTTGCTAGTAGTGATGTAAGTCTACTACTAGAGACAGAGAAGTTTTTGTCCTCAAAATTTGATATGAAAGATCTTGGTGAAGCTTCATTCATTCTAGGGATCGAGATTCACCGAGATAGAAGTAAAGGGGTATTAGGACTGTCACAAAAGGCATACATAGAAAAGATCTTAAAGAAATTTAATATACACAAATGTAGTCCCTCACCTACTCTTATAGTCAAGGGCGACAGATATGGGGATTTTCAATGCCCTAGGAATCAGTATGAGATCGATCAAATGAAAACAGTTCCATATGCTTCAGCTATCGAAAGCTTGCAATATGCACAAGTATGTACACGCCCTAACTTGGCATTTGTTACCAGGTTACTTGGCAGATTCTAGAGCAATCCTGAAATAGAACACTAGAAATTAGTAAAGAAAGTCTTGCGTTATTTGCAAGGAACAAAAAGCCTCATGATGACGTATAGAAGATCAGATTCACTCCATATAGTGGGATATTCAGATTCTGATTATGTGGGAGATTATAGAAAATCCATGTCTAGATATGTATTCACTCTCGTAGGGGGAGCTATTTCATATAAAAGCTCAAAGCAAACCGTCACTACATCATTCACAATGTATGCCAAGTTTGTAGCGTGTTATGAGGCAATGGGGCAGGTGAACTGGCTAAAGAACTTCATACCCAGTTTGAAGGTGGTTGACAACATCTATAGACCACTTAAGTTATACTGCGATAATAATATAGCAGTACAGTATGCTCACAACAATAAGTCAAGTGGTGCTATCAAACACATTAACATAAAGTATTATGTTATGAAAGATAAAGTCCGGGATCATGTCATAAGCCTTGAGCATATAAGTACCGAAAAGATGCTCACGGATCTGCTTACAAAAGGCTTACCACCCAACGTGTCTAGAGAACATATAGCCAGCATGGGTTTAAGGGAAAGCCTATAATTCTTGGACAAAAGAAGGCCCAAAGTTAAGTATCTATTTCATAATAGAGTGATGTGTTGTAGTTGTTAAATCTATTGGCAATTCACCGTGACGATGAAACATGCTCTATGCGTTGATCTGTAATGAAATGAACAAAAGTAAATGATATGAAATTGAAAGATGATAGGAGATCAAGGGAGAGATTGTTAGATTGATCTCTAATCCCAAACTAGGCCCAATGGCCTAGTTGGGCCTTTGATCCATGCCCTGATCGGGGGCGTCCAGCCTACTATGGCTGGAGGGCCCCTGTCACACTATGCTATATATAGAGGTGGGGGCCGACGGCTCTGAGTATGAGGTTCACCTGAGCCGAGCTCCCCACCGAAACCTAAACCCTAATCCTGATCAGAGAGGGGCGCAGCTAGTGATGGGAAGCCACTAGCCACGCTGTCCCGCTCCACCGATGTCGACGGCTTCATTGACCTCTTCCCGAAACATCGCTGCCCGTGCGCAGACTTCATCGACGAATGAGATGGCGGCTTCTGGACCATCTCTCTCTATGGTGTCAGGTTTGACATGTTCTTCTTCTATTTCTCTCTGTGTCTCTACTCTTGATATAGCATTCACAGTAAAGAGAACCCACTAGACCTAACCCTAGATGATCTCTTTGATCTCAACACATAGTACTTTGAGCTGTTTGTTTCGATAATGCTAGACGTCCATGGCTCCACGTCGGACCCCTCTATTAGTGGACCCGATGTTTCGAACACTATCTATCCTATTCATTCCTATCCGCTCCCTCCGTTCCACTCCAATCATCGTAGATTAAAAAACTCATGGTGATACTACGCTCCACGACCATGCTCTGCCGCGCCTCCTGCATGCCTTCTTGAGAAACTGGTAATAGTTCATAGAAGAAACATTACATGGCAACTTTAGATAAAAGAAATCACCAGTCAGTAATAATACATAACGATTGCAAGGGATGTGGCTCTGATTATGAAACAAGTGAAACTACATGCTATTAATTCCATAGGGGCATAACAAATCAAATAATTATTATAGCTAAGAAACTGGTGATATAGAATATCTGAACTGGTAAAGAACTAAAGATACATCATACTATTAGATTGATCTCCACCAATTGGCCCTTGGATCCATGCCCTGATCGGGGCCACCCAACCGCTCTATGGTTGGTGGGCCTCCATCGTATAGTGCCATAAAAAGGGAGGTAGGGGGCCGGGGCACAAGGCACGAGATTCACCTACGCCGCCACAACCCCACCTACATCCTAACCCTAGCCGATCTAGAGAGAGGGTGTAGCTAGCGACTGGAAGCACCGCCACCGGCTTCATCGCCGCCTCTACACCACTGCCTCTGCACTGCTGCCTCTGCATCGACGCCCTACGACCGTGCCTCCACCGCATCACCGACACCGACGTGATGGCTAGCTCGTCTTCCTCGAAGGTGGCCAATGGTTTGCTTCTCCGCAACCCTCTCTCTATTTATCGTATTAGCTTATGTTCTAGGGTTTGCCATTTATCCTAAATGCAAGTTATACCTGCTAGATCTATTGCTACATGATCCTATTAATCTATCAATGGTATCAGAGCGCCTACACTAGCGTGTAGATCTAGAAAACCGAGTAGAAGAGTAGAAGGAGGGGATTCAATTTGTAGAAATGGATCGAAACCCAAACCCAAAACCCTAACCCTAACCCAAGAAGGGAACGAACAGAGAGGGGAAGGAACCTACCCAATTTTCTTCACCACCGTCGACACCGCCGCGTGCGGGAAGAAGCACCCGTCGCCGCCTTGCTAGCACGTGGGGAGATGGCCGAGCCGCGTGAGCCCCAGCCGAGGGCACCATCATAGGACCGCTCAATGGTGGCGTGCTCACCCACTTCTTCTCCGGCAGTGAGGGAACCTGCAGCGATGCCACACTTCTTCTCAGGCTGCACTACGGGTGGTCGTCGCTGCTGTGCTGAGCACTAGAGAGAGAAGAGGGAGGAGCAAATGAGCTAGGGTTCTGGGGAGCACGTCTGGCTAGGGGTTTTGATCCAGAGAAATGCACGAAAGTCCGTTTGATCATATCCAACGGCTAGCAGTGACCAGATCAATTTTGGCCCAGCTGGGGAGGTGAAATCCTGGCCCAGGCCTAGGTTGTGGCTTGGGCGTGGCGCTGGGCCATGGGCTGAAGTACGGGCGCGTGAGCAAGTGGGCCGTAGGCCGGTTTTCGAGCTGGGCCTTCGGACTAAATGCACAGTAAATTCACTGTTTAAGTTTTATTATTTTTAGAAGTAAAATGTTGATGTTTTTTGTCTATTTTAAATCTTTGTCAAAATTTGAATCAACGGGATAACTTTTTAAGAGAGTAGTTGAGTACAGTAAAATGCTTCTGAAAAGTATATAAAGAATTTTTTCATGTTTTCGCAACAATGTTAAAGTTTATTATCTTCTAATTAAATTCGAACTAACGGGAGAATTTAATTTGAAGAGTAGTTGAATTTTATTCAGTAAATTATAATATTATTATTTTTTTGACCAACATTGATAATAGCAATATTATAATATTTATTCATAAGTTTTTCCATGCATTAATTCTATTTCTACCCAACGGTGATGTAGAATTAGTGTATAAGAATGTTGTATGTTTTAATTTTGATCAACATTAAATTAAAGCATGCAATTATGATGTCATATTTTCTCACTATCTCTGACGGTGTTTTTCAGGACTCAATCTAATGGCAGTTATCTCACACATACCACCTCTTGAAGGGGCAACTATAGGGTATGGCGAGAGAAGTATGAACTAGCACTTACGCTGTCTGAAAATGACCTAGCACTTACCTCTCCGTGTCCTACTGAGCTAGTGGACGTGGTAAGGGAAGAAAATAAGACTGATGCTGATTTCACTACTTGGCAGCGAGATCATGCAGAAGTGTGGATGAAATATGATCTCAAACGTAAGAAATGGGACATTTCAAACCGTAAGTGCTTGATGGTGGCTAAGTCCACAATTTTAGATGCTATAAGGGGGTCTATCCTAGATTGTGATACCGCCACAGAGTATCTTAAGAAAGTGGAGAGTCAATTCACTGGCTCTTCAAAGGCTTATGCCAGTACTTTGATTAAGAAATTGTTCAATGAGAAATACACTAGTGGTGGTATCAGAGAGCACATACTGAAGATGAGCAACACGGCTTCAAAGCTGAAGCCAATGGATTTGGGGCTCAAGGATGAGTTCCTGATTCATTTGGTTTTTGCTTCCTTGCCCGAAGAATATGAAACTTTTGTTGTGAACCACAACATGCAGCCCGATAAATGGGATATAGAGAAGCTCATTGCAATGTATGTTCAAGAAGAGGAGAGGCTAAAAAGCTCACAGGGTGACTTTGCTAACCTTATGAAGGACAACAAGAAGAAGAATTTCAATAAGAATGCCAAGCCTCAAGGGAAAACCCCTCAGACTGAGCACCATCAGAAGAACAACAAAGCCCAAGTTGAAAATGATTAGTGCAAATGGTGCAAGAAGCATGGACATTACTAGAGGGACTATCCAGACTTCCTGAAGTGCCTTCTGAAGAGAGGTGAGAACTACATTACATTCATAGATGACTCCTTGTATTTAAGTTATGCAAAATCTACTTGGTGGATTGATTCAGGTGTAACTGTTCATATTGCAAATTCATTATAGGGATTCCGTATGAGGAGGATCCTACAAAGAGGAGAAAGAAAAATTAAAGTAGCAAATGGAGTTGAAGCTAAAGTTGAAGCCATTGGAGATCTCTCTCTAGAATTAGATGATGGTTTTAGACTTTAGCTTTTAGATATTCTTTATGTACCCTCTTTGCGTAGAAACTTGATAAGTGTCTCATGACTTGACGATGATGGTTATGATTGCTATTTTGGTAATGGCAAATGTCAGATTGTGTATAATAATAAGTGTGTTGGTCTTGCCTTCTGACGAGACAAGCTTTATTTATTATCACTTTCTGAGAATGTGAATGCTGTGAGCACTAAGAATAAGAATTCTTCCTCGTCTATGAATGCAAGTAATAAGCAGAAGAGAGTTCATGATACATCTTCAAAATTATGGCACTGTCATTTAGGCCATATGTCGAGGGGGAGAATAGAGCGATTGATTATGAAATCAATTCTTTTGCCTTTAGAATTTTTAGATTTGGAGCAATGCATTGATTGCATAAAAGGAAAGTATGTTAAGAAAATAAAGAAAGATGCCAAATGAAGTGCAAGAATTTTATAAATAGTTCACACAAACATCTGTGGTCCTTTTCCTATAAAAAGTGTGGATGGTTATGATTCATTTATAACATTCACAGATGATTATTCTTGTTTTGGCTATATTTATCCAATTAAGGAAAGATCAAAAGCATTGGATAAATTTAAGATATTTAAGGCTGAAGTATAAAATCAGCACAACTTAAAGATTAAGGTAGTAAGATCTAACCATGGGGGAGAGTACTATGGTCGACACACCCCATATGGCCAAGTTCCTAGACCTTTTGTAAGGTTCTTACAGGAAAATGGCATAGTTGCCTAGTATTCTACACCGGGCGAGTCTCATCAGAATGGAGTAGCTGAAAGACGCAACCGTACCATAATAGATATGGTGAGAAGCTTGATAAGTTACTCTACCCTACCGATAAGTTTATGGATAGCGACGTTAAAAACCACCATTCATATTCTTAATCGAGTGCCAAGCAAGTTGGTGCCCAAAACACCGTATGAGTTGTGGACAGGAAAGGAACCTTCACTTAACTATTTATGTGTGTGGGGTTATCCAGTTGAGGCTAAAGTATTTAATCCAAACATAGGGAAGTTAGACTCCAAGACAGCTAGTTGCCATTTCATTGGCTATTCAGAAAAGTAAAAAAGTTATTGCTTCTATTGTCCTGATAGATAAACGAAGTTTGTAGAAACAAAACATATTGTGTTCTTGGAGGATGATATGATTAGGGAGAGCATGGTAGCGTGAGAAATTAATTTTGAAGAGAAGCGGGTATACATGCCCATTCAAATGGTTTAGGAGCCATACTTCACTCTACCTATTGTTGTTGTACCAATAGTACAAGACACTGTAGTAACAACACCTGTTGTTAGTTCTTCTATGGCAACAATGAATGAACATGAGGAACCTATCCTTCAGGATCCCGTAGAACCTATTGTCACACATGAGGAAGAGCAACAACAGCCTCATATAGAACAAGCGTCATGTAACAAGGCCCCTAGAAGGTCTTAAAGAGTCAGGAGATCAACCATTCCTGAAGATTACAAAGTTTATGAATATGAGGAATTTCAAATGGAGGATGATCCCACCTCATTTGAAGAAGCCATGAGAAGTGCTCACTCATCAAAGTGGCTTGAAGCCATGGAAGATGAAATGAAATCAATGAAAACCAATAGTGTTTGGGACTTAGAAACAATTCCTAAAGGAGCCAAGACAGTAGGTTGTAAATGGGTCTACAAAACTAAATATGACTCCAAAGGAAATATAGAAAGATTCAAAGCGCGACTTGTGACGAAAGGCTTCACACAAAGAGAAGGTATAGATTATAGTGAGACATTTTCTCCAGTCTCATATAAGGATTCTTTTAGAATCATAATGGTGCTTGTAGCATATTATAATTTAGAATTATATCAGATGGATGTAAAGACAGTGTTCCTAAACGGGGATCTGAAGAAAAATGTTTACATGGCACAACCAAAAGGTTTTGTTGTGGAAGGAAAAGAACATATGGGATGCCTCCTAAAGAAATCCATTTATGGATTAAAACAAGCTTCAAGACAATGATATTTGAAGTTTGATAGTACAATAAGAAAGTTTAGATTTCAAGAAAATGTAGAGGACAATTGCGTTTATGCAAAGTTCAAGAATGAGAAATACATTTTCATAGTCTTGTATGTGGATGACATCTTGCTCGCTAGCAGTGATGTTAATCTACTACTAGAAACAAAGAAGTTCTTATCCTCGAAGTTTGATACGAAGGATCTCAGTGAAGCTTCATTCATCCTAGGAATAGAGATTCACTGAGATAGAGAAAATGGGGTTTTAGGATTATCACAAAAGGCATACTTAGAAAAATTTCTAAAGAAATACAGTATGTAAAATTGTAAGTCTTCACCTACTCCCATAGTCAAGGGCGATAGATATGGGGAATTTCAATGTCCTAGGAACCAATATGAGATCGATCAAACAAAAGCGGTTCCATATAGTTCAGCTGTTGGAAGTTTAAAGTATGCTCAAGTGAGTACTCACCCTGACTTAGCATTTGTTACTGGGTTACTTGGCAGATATTAGAGTAATCTAGGAATAGAACACTAGAAATTCATAAAGAAAGTTTTGCATTACCTGCAAGGTATGAAGGGTCTCATGCTAACGTACAGAAGATCTGATTCCCTACACATAGAGGGGTATACAAATTCTGATTATGTGGGAGATGATAGAAAGTCCACGTTAGGATACATATTCACTCTCGTAGGAGGAGCTATATCATGGAAAAGCTCAAAGCAAACCATCACTACATCGTCTACAATGTATGCCAAGTTTGTAGCATGTTATGAGGCCACATGGTAGGTGAATTGGTTGAAGAAATTCATGCCCGGGTTGAAAGTGGTAGACGACATACATAAGCCACTCAAGTTATACTATGATAATAATCTAGCAGTATGTTATGCTCACAACAATAAGTCAAGTGGTGCTGCCAAACACATTAACATAAAGTATTATGTTGTGAAAGATAAAGTTTGGGATCATATAATTAGTCTTGAGCATATAAGAACAGAAAAGATGCTCGTGGATCCGCTTACAAAAGGCTTACCACCCAACGTATTCAGAGAACACTTAGCTGGCATGGGTTTAAGGGAAAGCGTATGATTCCTAGACAATAAGGGCCTAGTTGAGAATCTGTTTCAAAATAGTGAGGTGAATTGTAGCTGTTAAATCTAATGGCAACGAACCATGATGATGAGGCATGCTCTATGCACTGATCTGTGATGGAATGGGAAAAAGATAACGTAAGTTAAGTTTAAGTCATAAGGTGAGATCAAGGGGGATAATGTTAGATTGATCTCCACCAATTTGGCCAATTAGGCCCTTGGATCCGTGCTCTGATTGGGGATGTCCAACTGCTCCATGGTTGGTGGGCCCCCATGAAAGCTCTAGTTTGGTTTTGGTGAATTGATGAAACCCTAAGTGCTAACCTAGTTTATCAAAGTAATTATAAGATAGGTAGCACTACTCCAAGTGATGAAGCAAATGAAGATTATGACATGATGATGGTGATGGCATGGTGATGATCAAATGCTTGGACTTGGAAAAGAAGAAAGAAAAAACAAAAAGCTCAAGGCAAAGGTGAAACTTGATAGGAGCTTTTTTTGTTTTGGTGATCGAGACACTTAGTGAGTGTGATCACATTTAGGATCGATAGTCGTACTAATAAGAGGAGTAAAACTCATATCGAAATGCAGTTATCAAAGTGCCACTACATGCTCTAACTCATTGCATATGCATTTAGGATCTAGTGGAGTGCTAACACCCTTGAAAACATTTATGAAAATATACTAACACATGTGCACAAGGAGTACACTTGGTGGTGTTGGCACATTTGCAAAGGAGAAGAAGTTGGTGAAGAAAAGGAGTTAAATCTGCTGGTCACGGGGTGACCAGGTGCGTCTGACATGAATACCATACGTCTAGTACTATCTCAGGCGGCAATGTTCCTGACATGACCAAACGTGTCCAATATCAATACTAGACACGTCCGGTATTCTAGCCAGGCACGGGCAGAGTTGCCGAGGTGACTGGACTCTAGTTCATAGCAGTGACCAGACACTGAGCAATCACTGTTTAGCGTGGGTGTTGGTCCAGAGATGACCGAACGTAGGGGCGCATCCGGTCAGCCACACTAGACACATCTGGTCACAGTTGAGCGGCTCTGGGAGCTCTCTGGAATCGACCAAATGCTGCCCCTCCTACGTTCGGTTGGCCACACCGAACACGTCCGGTCGTAGTTGAGCGGCTCTAGGAGCTCTCTGGATTCAACCGGACGCTGCCCCTCCTATGTCTGGTCAGGCACTGTAGTGCGTCCGATGCGTCACGTCAGAGCGTGTTAGAGAGGGTCGTTGGGCGGCAATGATTACTTCGTTTGAATGGGACACGTGGCGATCAAGCAGTGACCAGACACGTTCGGTGCACACGACCTGCGTGTCCGGTCATCCCATAGTCAGCCCAATAATTGAGCCAACGGCTCTATTGTTTGGGGGTGTGAAAGGTCCTAATATGGCTAGAGGGGGGGTGAATAGCCTATTTAAAAATCTATAAATCAACTAGAGCAATTTGATTAGTATGACAAATAGCAAAATGCAAACTTGCTCTAGCTCTATAAGGGTTGCAAGCCACCTATCCAACAATTCTAGTTGCAATGATTACTAGGCACACAACTTGCAATGTTACTACTCACTAAGAGCTCTCAATCTTGCTACTCTAAAGAGCTCCACTAGATGAACTTAAAATAACAAAGCAAGCTCTCAATTCTAATTACACTAAAGAGCTTGCCACAGCTAGTTTGCAAGAATATAAATGAGTGAGTAGGGTGATTATACCGCCGTGTAGAGGAGTGAACCAATCACAAGGTGAATATTAAATCAATCACCGGGAGAATACCAAATGGCAAGAGACAACCAATTTTCTCCCGAGGTTCACGTGCTTGCCAACACGCTATGTTCCCGTTGTGTCAACCAACACTTGGTGGTTCAGTGGCTAAGAGGTGTTGCACAAACCTCGTCCACATAATTTGGACACTGTAAGAACCTACCCACAAGTGAGGTAACTCAATGACATGAGCAATCCACTAGAGTTACCTTTTAGCGCTCCACCGGGGAAGGTACAAATCCCCTCACAATCACCGGAGATGGCCACAAACAATCACCAACTCCTACCAATCCTCCTCTACTGCACCAAGCCGTCTAGGTGGTGGCAACCACCAAGAGCAACAAGTGAATCCTGCAGCAAAACAAGAACACCAAGTGCCTCTAGATGCAATTACTCAAGCAATGCACTTGGATTCTCTCCTAATCTCACAATGATGATGAAACTATCGACATAGAATTTTGTCCCGTGCCGAGGACACACGCAGCACGCCGAAAGGGTCCGCTCGATGGAGTAGATCCGCCTAGCTTCAGCGTAGGGGTGGTCGATCCTACGCAATCCTCCCAAGGCATGTCGGTCAATTTGACCCTGTAATTGACAAGGAGAGAAAGTTCATCAGTAGTTAAGGGCAGAACTTGCCGGTGTTGCCAGACAGTCACGAATGTACGGCTGTGAGAGCCGATATGAAAGGAAATCGGCTAAATAGCCGATTCCAATATATTCATGAGAATAAGTTAGTTAGAGCTCATGGGGTCGTGTAAGGAGAATCGGTTATCATTCAGGATAAACATCATTTAAACGAATATTAATCAATGGCAATAAGATATCAACGATGATCGGTCCATACTGAGCCAATGATTACGAGCAATCGAACTCCTTTTTATATAAAGAAACAATTCAACATCACTTAATCATTTAATAAAGATAAATCTAATGAACATGGTAGATCTCATCTATTGCCATGACTAGTGGGGCATGAGGCAGAATCATGCAGGCCATAGAAACAACAATAGACTCGATGACCCTAACTCATTACTAATATCAGTGGGGTATGAGGCAGAATCATGCAGGCCATAACACAATAACAAGATCATGGGGCTAATACATCTTTCAACTTATCTCTACTTCAATGATCTCATGATGTGAACTGTCCATGAAAGCATTCGATATCAGCTAAATAGCCGATTCAGGCATAACGCATAGTTAAGGTCATGTCTTCTCAGGAACGGGTCTATTAACCAATGATCCCCACTCCATAGTGCCAATAGTGGGGTGAGAGGCAGAATCCCATAGGCCGTGATGACGGGCCATGAAACGGTTCTCGCTAACCGATAGATCTACTCAAGATTGAATATGCCTTAACAGCACGCTATGCACGATTAAGATTGACGCAAAACAGTCGATAAAAACATAACTCATCGCTTAAGATGTATATTAGATCAGTTTTAGATTAACAAATGATGAGTTAAAAAGATATAAGGCCGATCCAGATCAATCTCAATCGGGCAGAGTGATATTGTTGTAATTAGATAAGCAATGAAAGCAATAAGCAATATCGGTAACTTAATGAATCTACCAAAGACTGTCATTCTAAGGTAGAGCTGATAACTTGACCTTGATCCAATGCAAGTGGTGGGGTGTGTGGCAGAATCACATAGGCCATACTTGAATCACATAGGCTTATACCAGAGCCGTAGTGGGGGTCGACCGGATTGATGCAGCCATATGAACAGAGGTATAAACCATGACGGTACTTACAACAAGCAGTGGAGGTTGACTAGATCGATGCAGCCATACTTGCCGAAGAACTCACCGAGATCTACTCTACTCCTACTCCTAAGGGTGACCGGAGCCGAAAAAATAATTGACTTGTATTTGATTGATTGGTTGATTTTTACAATAGTCGGGGTTTGGTATTTATATCCGAGGCCTAAAACGAACCCTACTCGAGTACGACTTAATACAATCTTCGGTATAATGAAAACATTCCTAATTTAAGATAACTTGGACTCTAATCTTTCCCTTTTTATAGAGTCTAGCATGTCTCGTCTCAGCGCCGATCATAGCCTCCGTCGTTATCTGCTGGCACTATCTGAAAAAAGCCGATTCTAGCATTGCATCCAAATCAGCTGGTTTCGATCTGCACACAACTGATCCCCTACTGTCATGATCTTGGGAGCCCCCGAGCTTCTAAGATCCTTCTACCAAATTCCGGTGTAAACACATACCCCCAAATTTTGGGATAAAAGTAGTTTTATTCCAAAATTATCATGTTTGCATCCCTGATTGGTCCACAGTCATGGGTAGAGAACCTTGATTCAGGGCCCACTGTTTGTCGCCGCTTGCGTCCATTCATGAGCTCATGCCTCAAAACTTCTTACAAGAGCATCACTGTTTCACAGGCGTTTGGATTCATCTTCTCAGGCCGGCTATAAAATGCTTATCCGACCCTAGCGAGAGCAACTCAGCCCTTCAGCCATGTTTTCCTTCCATCCGTCTTTTCAAGTGCTCGCAACTCCGCTGGACCCTCCATGGCCTATCCTTTTGTTATGATAATCTCGGGTGGTTAGAAGAATTCTTATGCATGGGGTGATTGTGTCACTTATTCTAGCGCTTCGTTGAGCAAGAAGACTAGCCATCGCGGTTAGAAGAACTCTTGTGACATCACCTAAGTCTTTTCTCCATGCTCACAAAGCTGTTTTAGTGTTTTATGAAGGCTAGAATATGCGAACACCTTCCCCTTGTTTTTTCCATCAAATGCCTATCGGGAAAGCCACAAGCTTCTTTCCAGCGGTCTCCCAGTCACCGAGGAATTAACTGGGTATCTGTTAGGTAGGCGGCTCTTCCCTTTCTCTTGCACAATCTTATCAACGGGCAGATGTGACTTGGTTCATGATGACCCTCGGCCTTATGGGGATCCGGACTCCCTTCAATCCAAAGAAGCCTTGGTGGGTAGATCTCTAGTCAATGTAGATTCTTTGTATTGTCTCACGACGCTTCATAATTTGGGAAAACGATAAGTTCTAATTTGTTACCCTTCCGTTATTCATCCCCTAAATTCCTAGAGTGCCGATCCATTTTCGTTTCTAATTCCAACCTCACACCCCTAGTGAAATCTATCTTCTCACCTTCCTAGGCTATATAAACGGGCCTCGGCAGTTGATCTAAGGATAACTCACTTTGCCTCAAACCTTCTGCACCCCTAGCATAGTTCCTGCTTTTCCATGGGTCAGAGATCATGGAGAACAGCAAGAGGTTTCCTAAAAAGGTCTTCATTAGG
The DNA here is from genome assembly GCF_019320115.1 of Miscanthus floridulus. Lineage (NCBI taxonomy): Eukaryota > Viridiplantae > Streptophyta > Magnoliopsida > Poales > Poaceae > Miscanthus > Miscanthus floridulus. Next base: position 100,758,571 of record NC_089585.1, read on the forward strand.
TCTGCATCATCGCATCAGCGCCTTCATCGTCAGGAGGGTATATCTCATGATGCCTCCGCTGCCTCAGGGAACAGGGCCGACTCCGTTCAGCCTTTAGGGCCGTCCTCGTCGATGGCTTGCTGCTAGCCCCCTTGCCATCAAATGAGGTGGATTAATAATGATGATCTACTTGCCTCCATTGATCGACATGGCCAGAGTCTCGTTGATTGTTTATCCCTCGTAGAATCGGCCATGGCCATGGTTCAATGCCGATCACCTCCTGCGGTCGATTCGGTGGAGGATAGGTTGGCCAAGGCCATGGCCAGAATTGCAGGTGAGATACTTGTCGTAACCTCTACTTCTTTTCAATTTTGTCTCCAAGACTCTAATCACCTCCCCTTTAAATCTTTTAGATCTATCTGCCCAACTAGAGAGCCTTCGATCAGTTGCGGATCATGCGGTGGGATTTGTTAATGCCAAGGGCGCCGTTTCGGTGGTTCGTTTGCATGACATCCCGAATCGTGTCAGGGAGGTTGCTCTCCATGGCGTTCGTCATGGCGCTGCCATGGTGTTGGCTGCCGCCCAAGCCCATTCGGGCCAAAATCTTTAGCTTCTTCCCCATGGTTTTCCAGACGCTGCATACCCTGGGGAGCAGGAGCGCTTGGTCAAGGATTTCATGAGTGCCGCCAATTCTATAGCTTTTAATACCTTGGCCGATGACATAGTAGGTAAGGTTTTCCTCGGCCCGTAGTTTGTAATAGGCGATATTTAGCAGATAATTTTCCTGTCTTGACACCATGCGCATTACTTTTATTTATGCTTGCTTTTCCCCCACGGATGATACGCATTGTACCAGCTTTTACTCTTCTGAGTCTATTTTTGCACCAGCAGCAATACCTTTCTGGTATCGGCCATTAGAGCTGTCAGTCGAGCGAATTGGTCGTTGAGTATAAATCCAAATGTTAGGGTAATATTCCTTCAAATATTCCCTATTGATCTGCTGAATCCTTCTCCTCCTAGCATCTCCAAAATGTACCAGGCGTGCAATGCCTGAGCCGATAAGGTTTCCCCTGATTAGGCGACCATACTGGCTGTCTCACTTTTTTGTCATCATAAGTGTGTCTTTGAGAGCATTTCTAGATCAGCTGGAGAAGTCAATAGCCTACGAGAGCTGATGTCACTTGACTAGAAATACCGAGAGTGGCCCATGGTGCCCTAGACTCAAGATATGCATGCCATCGTGGATCTTGTGTAGAACCGATCATATTCTTCGTTGTTTACTCATGCTTCCTTTTTGGGCTAAAGAGCCGATTTGATATAGCTGATCTAGGCCCTTGGTTTTACCAAGTCTAAAAACACGGCTTTTATTAAGAGAACCCTTCGATTTCCTGCCTTTCAGTTGCTCAGTGCTGTATTTCCATTGGCATTAGTGAAGTGGCGCTTCACCTTTGATTTCTTGCCTTTTAGTTGCTCAGTCCCGAGGCACCTGTCCCTTTGCTTCAGGTCTTCAAATACCGGTTGGTGGTTTCAGCCTCGAATACATCCTTACTCACAACTGTTTCTCTGCCTATTGAAACCCTGTAGCAATTCACTTTCTCCCCTTCATAGATCCAATCATTCTTCCATGGCTGACAAAGATAACCGAGGTAAGCGCACGGTGGAGGAAATCCCGGAGGAGAGTATGCCAATGAACCAGTGTCTCCAACGCATGAGGTGAGATCAACATTTCTTGTTCATGATGATGAATAGTTCTGACTCGCCTGTAGGTTTGTTGTGAACGACAACCTTCATCCTCTCTCAAGGGCCGGCGGGCCTTCTGATGCCGCATCTTCCGTCCTGGCTTCGTTGTCGGATTCCTCTGACTCCTATAATGGAGACGACGCCCGGCGCTACCTTCATGAGTGGAGGATGGCCCAGAATTGTTATTCTAAGGCGACTTGGGAGAACGGCCAATTGGAGATTTGCCTTGAGGTTTCTCAGGCCACCCTTCATGCAGCTGAGGAGGAGGCCAGCACCATCTGAGCGTGGCTGGCCAAATCCGACGCCATGGTGGCGGGTAAGATGAATCCCATGAAGGCTTTTTACTCTAACTTCCATTATCTTCATCTTGGCCATCTTCTTGTTCTCGTGATTGTCAGCCCTGACAGCATAGTTGGAATCTCTCCAACTAGCGGTGAACGTGGCCATAGACACTGTCAATGCCTAGGGTTTCTCCATCGATGCTCGTCTCCAAGACGTCTCGGTCCATGTTTGGGAGATCGCCCTCCATGGCGTTCGTCATGGTGCGGCGGTGGCACTGACCGTAGCACAAGTCTGAACTGGGTACGAGCTTCACACCATGGAAACAGGTTTTCCAATGGGCGACAGCCCTGAGGAGCATGAGGATCTGCTTGAAGAATTCACCATGGCAGCAGAGGCCAAAGTAGACATCACATCAGCTCAGGATGTGGTGAACAAGGTCTTTGGTTAGTCTGTGCTTAGGGTAATCTGACGAACAATGATTCTTGTTCTTTGAAGAATTCAATGTGATGCCTTCGTGCATGACTGTGAATGTCTCTTGCTCTTTTTGTTTTTTGCTCTTGAGGCGATACGCCTCGTATCGGCTTTTACGCCTTCGAAGATCTTTATTTTTTGAACCAGAGGCGATACCCTTCTGGTACCGGCTATTAGAGCCAAGAATGAATCGGCTATCGAATGTTGCCCGGGTGTCAGGATAACGTACCATGGAAACTTTCACATCAAAAGTCGAACAAGCAATCAACCTAGGTTGAACATCCTGTTAAGTGAAACATGACTTCAAATCCATTAACTCTGAATTCGCCACCTTATCTAGAATTCATACATTGGCCTAAACCTCATAACTAACACTTGTTTTCCTTTATTCCAATGGCCGATATGAAGCCGTAACCTTTTTTACTAAAATAAACTCTCAGAGCCAATCTCTTGCATCGGCTATTGGCTTCCATTGCTGATCTTAATGAAGCCTCCTTCCCATGACTTGCCAAAAAAACACTCGAAGTCTCCTAGTTCCCAAAAGACTGGATCAGCTGTTGCGATGCTTACGGATTCATCAGCATGAACCAGTTCGACATCATCTCCATGCCATTGAATCAAACACTGATGCATGGTCAACGATATGCAGCAATTCGCTTGAATCCAATCACGACCGAGGAGTAAACTGTATGATCCTTTCCCATCAATGACAAAGAACATGGTGAGCAGAGTTTTACTCCCGATTGTTAGTTCGATGTTTATTGCCCCCCGAGTCTTGGATGTATTTCCTCCAAAGTATCTAAGCATCATGTCGGTCTTAAGAAAATCTCTTGGTCCCTTGCCAAGCTTACGGAAAGTGGTGTATAGCATAAGATTGACAGAAGCACCTCCGTCCACCAACATCTTGTTGATCGGCTTCCCATCAACAAAACCTTTCATATATAAAGCCTTTAGGTGTCGATGCTTGACTGGCTTATCAAATATTGCTTGCTGCACAACCATTAACTTGGTAACCATCTCTTCATACTCTGACTCGTCGAAGTCTGAATAAACTTCCTGGTCTGCCAGAGCTCTGAATTCTGATGGTAACAGAAAAGCCATTTGGATATTAGCCGATGGTTGCTTCTTATCAGCTATCTACTTGGTACGCCATACTTGAGTTTTACTAGGTGCCTGAGCCTGTTCCATCTCTCTGTTCCTTAGGCGCTGCACCCTCCTCTTTTGGCTTCTTGTCAAATCTCCTAGGCACCACTGGTCTTCCTACCACATGTATCTTCTTTTAGTGCCTTCCTCTTCATGATCAGCCCAGTCCTGTCCAATAACTCTTTTTCCTAACCAATCATGAACACTTTTATTTTTTAAGCGCCGATCCATGTTGTTATGATGATATGCATCTTGAGCATGGATAGTCTAGTGGTTGGTTCGAGATTGCCTACACTCCTAATATTGATTGCTACATTCTGGACAGTCGTGTCTGGTAGGCAACTTCAAACCTTCATTCTAGCAATGCCTAAAGAAGGGATGTGGCAGAACCTCCTAAATTATAGGACCCACATACACTTGTCACTGTCCAATGACCTTTGACAACTAAGCATATGTTCCTAGTAACTTAACAAGTCTGTCGGGTGTCCTCGGGGAACCCCGAATCATCCATGATTTCCGAGTAGGATCACATTACAGAGTCATTGCAGTATTACAATATTTATTCAAATATAGATATTAGAGTAAAATAGCGGAAGTCTTACGATATCTTAGTTTATAAACCAGTTGTTTCAAACCTTACAAACTAAGTTCGATAATTATTACAAGCCATATTAGTAGTGGAGTGGCATAATTAACATAAACAAACACCCAAAATAAAACTGTCCTGCCCAAGGACCACACATTTACTTCTCATTATCAGATCGAACAATAGTGATGCAGCACGATCCAAAATAGATCTGCTCATGAGGCTCACCTGCAACAAGGGTCAACGAACCCTGAGTACAAAAGTACTCAACAAGACTTAACCAAAATAAGAATTTATAAACTCAGGAATGCAGGCTCAGGGATTCAAGGTATGGCTTTAGCAATAATCAAAGTTATTTTGCGTAAAAGCTCTTTAATAAAAATTCTTTAATTCGACATTTATAACTTCATAAAATCATATACAAAGCTGACATGATCCGTATAGAGATCATGAAACTTCGTATCCAACACTTTCTCAACTAGCCTCAAGTTCTAGTTATTAATACTATGATGATAAACAGTGAGTTGAGTCTCCATAACCGAGGAGCAACGGTGATTCGAACCGATTAAAAACCCAGCTGGGGATTCTAGACCACACGACATATGTAGGTCCCCAACCTACATATACCAACCTGCACTCAGATCCTCTAAAACAAGAACGGGTCCACGCCACCCGAGAATACAGTACTCCACCAATCCAGCCCATGGCCATGTGGGTACACGCTACTCTCGCCATCTCTCCACTCCTAGTGCGCGAGTAGCCATTCTCATAATAGAATAGCTAAGTTAAGGCTTACCAAAGTATGTGGTTAGTACTACAAAGTCTCACCTCATGTAATTCAACAACGATACGGACCTTAATCGACACAGGCGGAAAGAAGCCGCTCACAAGACCTCCATGTCTTGTGGCTCTCACACACTGAGTCCACCCGGTCTAGATTTATTACTTCACATGCTCATATCACATGATAACATAAGTAACTAAAGATCCGTTTAAAACTTGCAGGTGATAGATAATCACCCGACTAAGCATGACTAAGCATAACTAGTCATTTACGAATAAAACAGGTAATCAAAGTAGATATGGAAAAGCAAGGTTGGTAATGCCCCAATTAGGTTTCCACTTGACTCCTAATCACTTAATGTAGTATAGAAGAGCAAAAGCGAAATTAATTTGTAAAACGCAAGGTAGGGTTGTATGCATCCGGGGCTTGCCTTCGTTGATGGAAAAGTCCGGTTCCTGCGATGTTTCATAAGTATGTGATCCGACCTCAATAGATGGATTAACCTCCTCCGCAACTTGATTAACTACCATGTGTTCACCTTCGTTCACTACACATAGTAACAATGCCATGTTTAACATGATGCGGAATACGAAACATGATGCTCGATGATGGATGCAAAAATTAATAATTTGAATACAACTTTCCTCGCGGTACAGTTACAAGTCAAACTAACTAAATCTTTTTCGTACTACTTACATCAATTGCCAAAGATCATTGCCAACTAATGACCCAAGGACATCACTCAATCAAAAATTCAATCAAAACTTAAATCATTAAAAGTTACTATTTGCTTTTATGAATTAATTATTTAATTAAGAATTATGAAATAAATCAACTTGTTCCAAATGACCTCAAAATTTTTGTAAATGTTCATCACATGATAACTAAGTGGCAAAACAATTTTCATAATTGTTGGATAAATAAATAAGCCCAGAAAAATCCTGGAAATCCATTTATTAATTAATTGAGCAATTTTCATCACATTCAAAAATTACTGAAAAACATTATTTCATATTTTTCTTAAATATTACATCACAAAGAAGTCACACAAAAATTTTTATAATTTTTGGAGCTCCAAATAAATCTACACAAAAATAACAAAATACATCACTATTCATTCAAATCTAAAAATAGAAAAATTCTATTTGAACGTTGAGTCACTGACAACCTGACCCCACTTGTCATCTTCAACCTCTGGCTTTGACTCCGGTGACACACGCGTTGACCAATGATTCCTCACCGATGGCGAGACCAACAACGACGACGAAGGTACTAACATGATCACTACATCATGGCGCATCAATTTGTGGCACAAACGCGACCGATTACTGCCTGGACCGAGCACTGCACCGATCATGGCGGCCATGACGGCGCTGCGGTGCTATGCTGATGACGTGAGACTTGTAAAGCTTAAACAGAGGCCCAGGAAGCACCAATAGCTCACCCCGAACGAGTTGGAGTCAAGAGCCGAGCTGGATGATCAACGGAGGAGCTGGTCGATGTTCACAGCAACCACAGCAGAGCAAGCCACGACGACGGTGATGTTCCAGCTACTACGGTGGACAAAACGGTCAATCAACAAGGCACGAAGCACCATGGCATCATGAAGAAGCTAAAACAAGGCTTCACAAGGTCTAAGGCTCACCGTAGAGCGCTGGCCACGACAACGCTTCCATGACGGAGATGTTGCCGGCCACGAGGAAGAAGAGCGTGGTCAGCGAGTCCCCGATGGAGTCAAGCGTCAAGGATGGTTTGGCTGAGCGCGCAAGGAACCAGTGGAGCTGTGGCAAGCATTACTGAGGATTGGAGGGTGCTATGGCGACGGCAAAAGCTCAACGGAGTAAGACTACGGCGGCGGGAGAAAACAGAGGAGGAAGAAAAACGACGACGATGGCGTCTCGGTACTTATAACGTGGCTCAGAAGCTCAAGGAAGCCATGATGGAGTCTTTCCCCATGCCAGTGCGATGCCATGGATGGCCACGACGCGCCTAGAAGCAAGCCGAAGGTCGCCGGCGGTGTAGCGAGAGCGGTGAACACAGTTCACAGTAATTACAGAATTGCCATTCATGTTCAAATTCAAATTGCTTCCAAATTTGTATAACAACTCAAAAATCTCCAAAAATAAAAGTTGTTCAAAATCAAAAGTTCTACAACTTTTCTTTTATAACCAACCCCTAATTCGATCTACATTTTGAAATGAACTTTTGAATTCAAATAGGGAATATTTAACGAATTACGCCTTTTCGAATTACTCCAAATTTTTCATAACAACTTTGAAAACTCCAAAAACAAACTTTGTATAACTTGTCAAGCTCTACACTTTTTCTTTTGGGCTCAACCCCAAAATATGCTTAGATTTTGAAATGAGTTTTCATGGTAGAGTTTAAATGCTGAAAATCAGGGTTTTCTCGAAAATTCAAAATCCAAACAAACTTTGAACTTGAGTCAAACAATACAATTCAACACATACCACATAAATATAAACTTGTTTTAGTGTATGCATCTCAAAGTTTTCATCAAATGCCAAATGCTTTACAATGCATATGATGACATGTCAGGTTTTAGTATTTAAACACCCGAGGTGTTACAATCCTTCCCCCTAAAAGAAATCTTGCCCCGAGATTCAAAGCCATAGGGTAAGTAATGGAAAAGGAAATATGTCGTGAGAACACATTCAAGATCTGTCCATAAAACAGTTGAGGTCCCTTTACAAAACACAATTTGTATCAACCTAGCTTAACTAACATTATTCTATATTGACGCAAGAAACTCTAGAAAATTTTCTAATAAGTAATCTTCTGATTCCCAAGTAGCTTCTTCTTTTGAATGTTGATTCCATTGTATCTTATAGAACTTGATTGTCCTTCTTCGAGTAACATGATCTTTCTAATCCAAAACTCGGATAGGATATTCAAAATAAGTCAGATCTGGTTCAAGTTTCACCCCTTTAACCTCAACATTCTGCTCAGGCACTCGGAGACACTTCTTCAATTGAGAAACATGGAACACATCATGCATAGCTATGAGATGTTCAGGTAACTTCAAGTGATATGCCACTTTTCCATACCTCTCTAAAATTTGATATGGTCTAATATATCAAGGTGCCAACTTGCCTTTAACACCAAAACGGGTAACTCCCTTCATTGGTGATACTTTCAGATATACAAAATCTCCTTTGTTAAATACCAATGGTCTCCGTCTTCTATCTGCATAACTCTTTTGGTGGGATTGAGCTATCTTCAAATTACTTTGTATTTGCTTAACCTTGTCTTCTGTTTCTTTCACAAGGTCAACCACAAAGAATCTTCTTTCTCCAGGCTCAGACCAACTCAACGATGTTCTACATCTACGACCATAGAGTGCTTCAAATGGAGCCATTCTAATGCTTTCCTGATAACTATTGTTGTATGAAAACTTGGCCAAAGGCAGATATTCATCCCACTTTTTGGAATAGTTAAGAACACAACATCTTAACATATCTTCAAGTACTTGATTGACTCTTTTAGTCTGACCATCAGTCTGGGGATAAGCTGTATTGTATAGAAGTTTGGTACCTAACGAAGCATATAAGTGTTTCCAAAAACTAGAGACAAACTGTGTACCCCTATCTGACACTATGGTCTTTGGTACTCCATGTAAGCTCATGATTCTTGCTAAGTACATCTTGGCATATTGGATCGTAGGATATATAGTCTTGATAGGAAGAAAATGTGCTGACTTAGTGAGTCGATCTACAATAACCCATACTGAGTCAAATCCCTTTAATGTCTTGGGTAGACCAACAATAAAGTCCATACTTATGTCCTCCCACTTCTAAGATGGAATAGGTAATGGCTGTAATTCACCAGCAGACCTCAAATGTATAGCTTTCACCTTTTGACAAGTATCACACTTTGCTATATATCTAGCAATCTCTATTTTCATTTTAGTCCACCAGAATCTTTACTTTAAGTCATGGTACATCTTGTTGCTTCCCGGATGGATAGATAACCTAGTAGCATGTGCCTCTTCTAGAATTGACAGCCACAACTCAGGAACTTTTGGTACCACCAGGCGATCCTTGAACCATAGCACACCTTCATCATCTATGCTAAAGCATTCTGCTTTTCCATTCTTGACTCTTTCCTTGATATGGGCTATACCTGTCGATGTTTTACCACCGATAGCCTGCCACGGGGGTACCCGGGGCAGTATGTTCGGGCTTCGGCGTATGCCGAACTCGATGGTTAACGCAAGACACAGTCGATTTATCCTGGTTCAGGCCCTCGATCGTAGATCGAGTAATAACCTTACGTCCAGTCGGCATTAGCCTTTGCGTTGGATTGATTGTCAAGTGTTGTGTTGTGTTGTGTTGTGTTGTACCATGGTCTCAGGAGTCCTGCCCTCCTTTATATAGTCAGGAGGTCAGAGTCCTAGTCCGTTTACAATGAGATTTCCTAGTAGGATTACTTAATAGCTATACTACTAAGATTACATGGGGAGAATCCTAGTTGGACTAGATATTCTCTCTCCCTTGCGGGGTATCCTGTGGGTCCCACATCGACAAGCCCCCGAGCACTTCATGGTTGAGCTCCAAAAGTCTCGCTTTGCTTCTTCAAGTCTTGTTGAGTAGGAACAAAATGTCATCCGAGTACTTTCTGGAGTGAAACCTTGTAGCGCTTCTTGGGATCTTCGAGTGGTGAGTGCTTTTTGAAGAAAAAGTACATCCACCTGGTTGTAGCCCCCGAGCCTCTCGCTATTTGGAACAAGGAGCTAGAGGATCTTGTCTTAAAGTTGCTCTGATTGTTCGTTGAAGTTTTATGAAAAAGAACTCGAATATGGCTCGTTCCAGGTTCTTTTTGTCGTAGTGTCTTAAAGTGATCTGCGTTGAGGAAGTCTTTTGGTGACGTGCGCTTTTTCGAAGAAAAAGTGCACTCACTGAGTGTAGCCCCTGAGCCTCTTGCTATTTGGAACAAAAAGTTGGAGGGTCTTGATTCTTGTCTTCAAAAAATTCTATGGCTATGTATCCTGCTTTCTCTGAGTTCTTCTCTTTTAGAAAAGAAGTCAGATGAAGAGTCTTGACGTGTTGTCATCGTTGTAGTCTTGAGCTTCTTGTATTCTTGGTCCTTTGTCTTTGGTTCCGAGCCTCTGGGGGGTAGTTGAAATGAAAGGCCAAGCTCCCTAGCTTAGTGTTGATTAAGCTATGATGTTGGCCGAGGCCCCGAGCGTATATCCGTGTTGTTTTGTTCGGGGAGAACTCGGATGCAAGGTCTTGGCATATTCTTTGATAGTCTGCTGTTGTCAGATGTAGTTGTATGGTGGTGGTTGAGTGTAAATGCCTTTTGTTCATGGGTTGTACTGTGCTGGTATATTCTTCCGAATATGCCCGTCTTCGAGTACTGCCTCTTCTCGCCTGAGTCGTCCATTATTGTGTCCTGTCTTTTCACTATGTCCTTTGTTAGGCTTATTTCGTTGATACTCCTAGTCCATGTGCGCCAATCCTTTGGTCTATAAATACTGTCCCGGAGTGCTTGTTTTCATTCATTGGATACTCTGTTGAAGCCTTGGTGGTCATGAACATGGTAGTTTGTGAAGTAGAGCAGCCCCCGGGCATGTTTTGTAGTTTCTGTGTGTCTTGTCATAGCTGGAGGAAGTCTTGTGATAGGGATTAGAGGTAGGCTAATCCTGTGACAGCATTGTGCTAGGATGTACGTGGTGGTAGTTGGAGGAAGTCTTATGATGTGGGCTTCGTTCCTTCATCCGACAGTTCTGGGTTGATCCTCATCGCCTGTCTTGAGACCGTCCGGTGCAGATCAACACCATATCCAGCATCACATCGGTCTTGGGTAGACAGATGCCCGCCGGCCTTCTCTGCTCCATGTTGCCCTGCCGTGCTGCCGATTTCTGCCTTGTATGCACTGCGTTCGTCCTTTGAAGAAAATAGTGTAGCTGATGGTGGTCTGTCCTTCCGAGTAGCAATTTGGGACACGTAGTCGTTCCAGAGCCTAGTCGTGTCCGTGTTCCTCTTTGCTACTTTGCTTTTCATGGTGCCAAGTTCGTTGGGTCTTGTAAGATTTGTAATCTTCTATTTTTGAAGTCTCTTGTAATGTAACGAATCTTGTCTTCTGAGTTGTCTTTGACTTTTCTGTTGTGATCCCTGTTGTTCATGAGACTACCGAGTTCTTTCTTACATAACCGAGTTCTTTTGCTCCTCGTGAGGTAGCCCTTTTTTTCTTCTTGGTTCAACGAGTTGTTCTTGTGGCTATTTGATAACCCTGTTGTGGTGCTGCGCGGATAAGTCCAAAATCTGCCCGTTGGTTTGTACCGTTGTGTGGATTCGTGCCCTTCGTTATTTTAGCTGCGTCGGTAAATGGACCGTTGTGTTCCCACGCTGTGCTTTAACGAGCCTTATGGGCCGTTTGTATCACTGAGAAATCTATTTAAAGACCTTTTATCTTCCTTTCCCTTGTCGCCCAGCACTTGCCTTTAAACCCTAGTTCTCAGAAACTCGCCGCCGTCATTGTCGTCATCGCTCGAGCACCATTATTCTAGCTTCATCCTCCTTAGCGCCTTTGTTGCTTCCGCCAGTTCATGGGAAAGAAGAAGACTGCAAGCAAGTCTCAGGTGACCTTCATGGACGAGGAGTCATCCCTGTCTTTGATTGAAAACCAGGAGTTCGTGGCCATGAGGGCAGCTTAGAAGGTTTGGCCGGCTCCAACAACCAGCGAAGACCAGCTGTGCGAGCTTGTTAGTGATGGCTTGATCCAAAGCAAAGTCATCGCTGAATGGAGAGTTCCGGGCGAGCATCGGGTTCCGGCCCCGGGTCCTGGTGAGATTGTCCTTTTTGTTTCTTTTGTCCGCGCTGGACTTTGTCTTCCTGCTTCTGTCTTCCTTCATCAGTTTCTTGGGTATTTTGGGGTTAGTCTGAACCATCTAACCCCCAATGCCGTTCTCCATCTTTCTGTTTTTGTTCACCTTTGTGAAGCCTTCCTTGGGATCCCTCCTTCTCTATCTCTTTTTCGCTTTTTCTTTCGCCTGAAACCCCAACCCCGCTGTGAGGAAACCAGTGCCATCGGCGGTTGCGGGATTTAGTTTCGCTAGGGTCTCAAAATTAAGTTTTTTGACTATGACCTGGTTGATTCTGTCAAAGATTGGCGTGCCGAGTGGTTTTACGCTGCCAATTTGATCCCTTCTCTTGTTGTTCACTCCGGATCCGGTCCTGTGGCGAATGACCGGTGGGACAAGAAGCTTGAGTCTCCTGCTGAGATTCAAGCGATCCAGCCACTCCTTGATAGGATTAGCACGTTGAAACAGCAGGGATTGACCAGCTTTGGTATTGTCTCAAGCTTTCTTCGTCGCCGAGTTCAACCCTTGAAAGAGCGGGAACATCTTGGCTTTGAGTATTCTAGGGCCGAGGATCCTTCACGCATGGTCCCAGCTCTTGAGCTGACTGGTGAGGAGGTACTCAAGCGTCTCCAGAAGATGCTGAAAGGAGTGAGCGTCATTCCTCCTGCCGTCTCTGAGTACTCGGCCAACAACCCGCCCCCAGCTATGAGTTGTCTATCTTTTTTTTTTATTTGAGTTCTTTATGTACTCTTGCTGCATCCGTTCTTGCTTAGCTTTTCTTTGTCTTGGTGTTTTATCTTTTTTCGCAGGAGCTTGGGCGGAATTTTGTCGATCCGATCCCCCTTGGTGTTCTCCCTACCATGGCGGAGACTGGGGATCGTCTAGCTGGTACTTCTACGATTAGTAAGTCTGAAGCCTTTACAGCCCTTCCTGGGGTTTCTTTCAGATTTGTTGATGTATATGAAGAGTATGTTCCTCGTCTAGTTCCTCGCGGTCCTCGCAGTGTCCCGAAGAGGGGGCGAATGGACGGGTCTTCGTCTGGCTTGCCTGTCTCCAAGAAGCCTCGCAAACCAAGTACTCCCTCAGGTACTCCAGTTGTTGCTAGCATGCTCTTAGGTGAGCACATTTAATACTCTTTGTTCTTTTATTTTCATGTTTCTCTCTTGAACCGAGTACTTTTCATCTCCTTTTCAGCGGGTGCTCTGGTTTCGTTGGCTGAAGAAGAAGAGGATGATGAAGTCCCCCTCGTCATGCGGTGGTGAGTTGTTTTTCATATTCTTGTTGCATTGAATTTCTCCTCTTTGTTTTGAATTTTAGTCTTGGACTTTCTGAAGTAATCGGAGGTCGGGTGTGAGTTCTTCCGAGGTTCCCGCGCCGACTTCTTCTGAAGCTCCAGTGTCGAGTTCTTTGGTTGCCTCTGTCCCGAGCTGTACCGCTCCTTCGGTGCGGAGTTCTTCTTCAGCCCCAGCCCCAGCTTCTTCTTCAGCCCTGGCTTCTTCCACGGCTCCAGCCCTGGCTTCTTCCGTGGCTCCGTTGTCTGCTGTCCCGCTCCCGTCGCCGGGTTACGGGGACGTCTTTGCCGTCGTGGTTCCCCCTGCGAGGCCTTCTCTTGGTTTCGCGAAGAAAAAAGTAGTCGGGTGAGTAAATTCTAGCTTTATCTCTTTGGCTTTTATCTTCCTTCTTCTGGTTCTTATTGGTGCTTCCTTTTATCACTTTTCAGTGTTTCGTCTTCTCTAATTTCTTCATCGACTTCTTCTCTGCCTCCCACCGCGCCAACGAGTTCTGAGCCTCGGGACTCACAACATTGTGTTGATGAGGTCGCCGCGGGGGCTTCAGAGCTACCTGGCAGGGTTGTGGACTTGGTCGCTCTGGAGGTAACTGTGGCCATCGCGCCGGGTTCTTCTGAGGGTTTGGCTCCGGCTTCCCTGGAGGTCGCTTTGGTCGTTCCTCCTTCGCTCCAGCCGGCCTCTCCTTCCCCCTCTCTTGTCTCCGGCGGCCCCTCCTTTTCCGGTGACGTGGTGCAACAGTTTGATCCCACTCATCGGTTATCGGAGCTGACCGCAGCCTGGGGGAGCTTGTCGACCCTCGCGACTTCTTTTGGTGAGAAGCTCCAGGTAGGTTTTACTGTCGTTCCTCTTTTGTACGCTTGTTTTTTCTTCTATTCTTACGCTTTGTTTCTCTTTGCTTCTTTTCACCCAGTCTTTTTCTCGTGATCATTCTAGCTTCTTTTTCTCATCTGAAAATGAGAGGAAGTTGTCTTCGGAGGTGGATGCTTTGAAAGCCGATCTTGACCTTCTCCGGGCTGAGTTGGAGACAGAGCGTCAATTGCACCAAAAGGAGGAGAAAGCCCTTCACGCCCGGGTAGTGGAGACGGAGAAACAGAGAGATGCTGCGGTGGAGTCTGCGAAGAATGAATGCAAAGGTGCCGCGGGTTCTGCCTGTTTCTTCTTGTATTTTGACTTCTTTTTCTGCTGACTTGTTCTTTGGTGTTCTGTCTAGCTCTCTAAGTTGAGAAGCAGAAGCTCTCGGAGAGTATTGATGAAATGAAGGCCCTTGTCCGTTCTAGTCATAATAGAGCTGAGGTGGTAAATACTCATGCTGAGGAAGAACTCACCCTTGCTAGGCTGATTAGGCATGGAGCTGACAGAGATCTTGTGCAGGCCCAAAAAACCATTGAAGGCTTGTCCGGGAAGCTGGCGATGGCTACCGAGAATTGGAATGCCTTGTGGAAATCCTTTCGTTCGGTGGCCGATGTCCTTCGGACTCCAGCGGATGACGGGCAATCTTGGGCGCAGTTCATTCCTCGGATTCCGACTCATTTCCAAGAGTTCACGAAGAGGTGTGCCTAAGTATGTACCAAGAATGTGCTGGCCCAGGTCCGGGTCCTTGCTCTAGAAGTGCCTCTCTCCAAGATAGCAGAAGAAGCTGAAAGCCAAGAATATCTTGACGCCGTTGAAAGGATGGAGCCCGAGGTTGAAGATCTAGCCTGTAGGGTCATAGATAGTCTAAATATTGATATTTCTCTTTCTGATGACAACGCCTGACTCGGTTGAGCGTCCTCTTGTAATATTACACTTCTTTTTAAATGAAGATTCTTTATCTTTGTCGATGTATTCTTTGCATGGGTGCGGTTGAAGTTACTTGACTTGCTGAGTACCTTGTCTTGTTCCCGTCTCTGCTCCGTAAGACAACTCTGTGCGTTATACTGACGAGGCCCCTCGATTTGTCGAGTACTTTTATTTTCTTCTTTCCTTTGTGATTCGTCGAGTGCTTTGTCCGTGCTATGACTTGTTAGATGTAGATCTTTGTGTTAACAACCTTTCGCCTGTGCTATGTAAAACGACTCGGTATAGAATGTTGCCTCGACAAACTTCGGTGTCCGAGTGCTTTCTTGAGTGGCGCTTGTGCTTTTGTGAGGAAAAAGTATTCCTATCTGGATGTAGCCCCCTAGCCTCTTGCTTTTCGGAATGAAGTGCTGGAGGATCTTTTGAAGTTAAATTTCGGTCGACTCAGCCAATTTGCTTTTTGTTAGCTTTTAGCTACCCTCATCAGCAAGTTATAGCATTTTTTTAGCTATTTTGCTCTTGGCCGGGATGCTCAGGCATGTTTTCAGCCATTTTGCTTTTTTGTTTTGGGTGTTAGCTTTTAGCTACCCTCATCGGCAGGCTCAAGCATCTTTTCAGCTATTTTGCTCTCGGCCGGGATGCTCAGGCATGTTTTCAGCCATTTTGCTTTTTGTTTCGGGTGTTAGCTTTTAGCTACCCTTATCGGCGGGCTCAAGCATCTTTTCAGCTATTTTACTCTCGGCCGGGATGCTCAGGCATGTTTTCAGCCATTTTGCTTTTTGTTTTGGGTGTTAGCTTTTAGCTACCCTCATCGGCGGGCTCAAGCATCTTTTCAGCTATTTTGCTCTCGGCCAGGATGCTCAGGCATGTTTTCAGCCATTTTGCTTTTTGTTTCAGGTGTTAGCTTTTAGCTACCCTCATCGGCGGGCTCAAGCATCTTTTCAGCTATTTTGCTCTCGACCGGGATGCTCAGGCATGTTTTTAGCCATTTTGCTTTTTGTTTCGGGTGTTAGCTTTTAGCTACCCTCATCGGCGGGCTCAAGCATCTTTTCAGCTATTTTGCTCTCGGCCGGGATGCTCAGGCATGTTTTCAGCCATTTTGCTTTTTGTTTTGGGAGTTAGCTTTTAGCTACCCTCATCGGCGGGCTCAAGCATCTTTTCAGCTATTTTGCTCTCGGCCGGGATGCTCAGGCATGTTTTCAGCCATTTTGCTTTTTGTTTCGGGTGTTAGCTTTTAGCTACCCTCATCGGCAGGCTCAAGCGTCTTTTCAGCTATTTTGCTCTCGGCCGGAATGCTCAGGCATGTTTTCAGCCATTTTGCTTTTTGTTTTGGGTGTTAGCTTTTAGCTACCCTCATCGGCGGGCTCAAGCGTCTTTTCAGCTATTTTTCTCTCGGCCGGAATGCTCATGCATGTTTTCAGCCATTTTGCTTTTTCGTGAAAACAACTCGTTGGAGTTCATGACAAGACATGCTGTGGATGAATATCATCTTTATTGATCATGAGTATAAACTAATACATATGTTGTTGAAGAGTATTGTCTTTCGTTGATTGTAGGTCCCTTGTGGCTTGCATATCTGTTTTTTCTTGAGTTGTTTTTACGCGTAGAATCTTCTTAGCTAGCTGATGTGCCATGTATTGCTGACTTCTTTTTCATCTTCGGTCATCAACTTGTATGTGCCTAGTCCGATGACTTTTGTGACAATGAACGGGCCTTCCCATGGACTGAGTAGCTTATGTCGTCCATCAGTCTTTTGTATCCTTCTTAGTACTAAGTCTCCAACTTATAGTGATCGCGGTTGGGTACTCTTGTTGTAGTGCCGTCTTAAGCCTTGTAGGTATCTGGCTGATTGGAGGGTAGCGTTTATTCTGACTTCTTCTGAGCTGTCGAGTTCTAATCTTCTTGTGTGTTCTGCTTCTCCTTCATCATATTGTTCTATTTTTGGGGAAGTCCAGATCAAGTCGGTGGGTAGTACGGCCTCTGACCCGTAAACTAGGAAGAAGGGTGAGTGGCCTGTTGCTCTGCTTATTTGAGTTCGTAGCCCCCATACTACTTTCGGTAATTCTTCAATCCATTTGGACCCATAGTCCACTAGTTCTTCGTATAACCTTGGTTTTAATCCGGCTAGTATGAGTCCGTTAGCCCTTTCTACTTGTCCGTTGGCTTCTGGATGTGCAACGGACGCATAGTCTATACTGAAACCACAGTCTTGTGCCCAGCTCTTGAATTCCGTAGCTGTAAAGGGGGAGCCTAGATCTATGATGATTCGATTGGGCATGCCGAAGCGGTGCATAATGTCTTGGATGAACTCGACTGCTTTGGTTGCGCCGTACTTCGCGAGTGGTTTGTATTCAATCCACTTGGTGAATTTGTCGATTGCTACAAAGATGTACTCGAAGCCGCCTTTTGCTTTTTTCAGGGGTCCTACTTGATCTAGCCCCTAGCAGGAAAAAAGGCCAAGCGGGTGGGATGCAGATAAGATTGTGAGCTGGTATATGGGCTTGTCTTGCAAACATTTGGCAACCTTTGCATTTTCTGACAAGCTCTTCGGCGTCTTTCAAAGCGGTTGGCCAGTAGAATCCGGTGCGAAATGCTTTGCCAACCAGTGTCCTTGAGGCGGCATGATTTCCACAGCAACCTGAGTGTATTTCATTTAGGATTTCTTTGCCTTCTTTAAATGAGACACATTTTAGTAATACTCCTGATGATGCTGCTCTTCTGTAGAGTTTATTCCCTACTAAAACGTAGTTTTTGCTTCTACGAACAACTTGTGTGGCCTCTGCTTTATCTGCTGGCAGATTATTTTCTTTGATATAGTCAATGAAATCTTGGGTCCATGAAGTGTTGATTATCAAGATCTGAACGCCTTTAGCCTAAATTTCATGTGTTGTTTCACCGGGTTGTTTGATAGAGGGAACTGATAGCTCTTCTATGAATACACCGGGTGGAACCTTTGCTCTGTCTGATCCGAGCTTGGCAAGGACATCTGCCGCAATGTTAGAATCGCGTAGGACGTGTAAAATTTCTAATCCTTGGAAGTGTTTTTCAAGTTTCCGTATTTCAGCACAATAAGCACCCATGTTTTCTTTGGTGCAGTCCCAATCTTTGTTGACTTGGTTGATGACCACTGCGGAATCGCCGTATACGAGTAGTCTTTTTATTCCGAGGGTAATTGCAACTCGTAGCCCGTGGATGAGGGCTTCATATTCTGCTTCATTATTCGTAGCTTACCATAATATCTAAAGGACATATTTGAGTTGTTTTCCTTCTGGAGAAATGAGTAGAACGCCTGCACCGACCCCGCCTAGTTTGAGTGATCCGTCAAAGTACATCTTCTAGTGGTCAAGGATTGTATCTGATAAGGGCTGTTGAATCTCTGTCCATTCGGCCACGAAATCGGCGAGGGCTTGAGATTTGATTGCTTTCCGTGGGGTGAAATTGATATCAAGAGCTCCAATTTCAACTGCCCATTTGGATATGCGCCCTGTGGCGTCTTTATTGTGTAGGATGTCTCCGAGTGGAAAATCTGTCACTACGGTAATCTTGTGGCTTTCGAAATAGTGGCGAAGCTTCCGTGAGGTAATGAGTAGAGCGTAGAGTAGTTTTTGTACGTGTGGGTACCGGATTTTGGATTCTGATAGTACTTCGCTGATGTAGTATACTGGACGTTGCACTTTATACACGCGCCCTTGTTCTTCTCTTTCTATGACTATTGCTGTACTGATTACGGTGGGAGTTGCCGCGATATATAGCATTATATCTTCATCTTTCTTTGGAGGTGTCAGGATAGGCGATGAAGTGAGGTATTCTTTAAGTTTTTTGAAAGCTTCGTCGGCTTCTATTGTCCACTCGAACTTGTCTGTCTTCTTTAGTAGTTTAAAGAAAGGTAACCCCTTTTCGCCGAGTCTTGATATGAAATGGTTGAGGGCCGCCATGCATCCTATTAGTTTCTGCACATCTTTGACACTTCTAGGTGGGCCCATTTCTGTTATAGCTCGAATTTGCTTGGTGCTGGCTTCGATCCCGCGCTGACTAACCAAAAATCCGAGTAGTTGTCCTGAGGGAACTCCAAATACACATTTATTTGGGTTCAATTTCCATCTCCATTTCTTCAAGTTTTCGAAGGTTTGCTTTAAATCTTCAATTAGAGTGTCTGGGTTCTTTGTTTTCACCACCACATCGTCCATGTATGCTTCCACATTTTCACCTATTTGATTCCCAAGGCAAGTCTGGATAGCTCTTTGGTACGTGGCGCCGGCGTTCTTTAGTCCAAACGACATGGTCTTGTAGCAGTAGGCACCAAACGGGGTGATGAAAGATGTCTTGCTCTGGTCTTCTTCTTTTAGTGTGATCTGGTGATACCCTGAATAGCAATCGAGAAAAGATAATAACGCAGATCCTGCTATCGAGTCAACTATCTGGTCAAAGCGTGGTAGCCCAAACAGATCTTTTGGGCAATGTTTGTTGAGATCTGTGTAATTGACGCACATACACCACTCGTCCGTGTTTTTCTTCTGTACAAGGACTGGGTTGGCTAGCCAATCTAGATGAAGGATTTCCTTGATGAATCCGGCTGCCATTAGTTTTGTTATTTCCTTTTTAATTGCTGCCTTCTTATCGGGTGAGAATCGTCGTAACCGTTGTTTTACAGGTTTGGAGCTTTCGTTAACATCAATTCTGTGCTCAGCCAACTCCCTTGGGACTCCTGGCATGTCGGCTGGCTTCCAAGCGAAGATATCTTTGTTGTCCCGAAGAAAGTTGGTGAGCGCGAGTTCCTATTTTGCCGAGAGGTGAGCACTGATAGTTGCTGTCTTGGAGGTGTCGCCTATGCCTAAGTCGATTTGCTTGACGTCGGCTTCTTTTGGTGGTGCGATGATACTGGGTTTTTTAGCCGGTATTTCTAATTCTTCTTGACTTGTTTCTGCAGCGATTGCGGCTATTTCTTTTCTTCCATTGTCAGCTTGTGCTTTAGCTGCAATTTGGATCACCTGAACGTCGCAGTCAAAAGCGCGCTTTAAATCGCTTCGAAGAGAAAGGATACCGTGGGGTCCTGGCATCTTAAGCAGTAAGTACGGATAATGTGGTATTGCCATGAATTTGGCTAGTGCTGGACGTCCTAGGATTGCATGATATGATGAATCGAAGTCGGCGACTTCGAATTTGATAAACTCTGTTTAGTAGTTTGAAGGAGTTCCAAAGGTAATAGGTAAAGTAATTTGTCCGAGTGGCATGGCTGCTTTGCCGGGTACTATTCCGTAAAAAGGTGTGCTTGTTGGTGTAATCATCCCAGCGAGTTGTAGTCCCATTTTCCTTAGAGTTTCTGAAAAGATGATGTTAAGCCCAGCTCCTCCATCGATTAGTACTTTGGTGACGGTCATACTAGCTATAGTCGGATCCAGAACCAATGGATAATGGCCTGCGTTTCCCACGCTAGTCCATTGGTCTTCTCTGGTGAATTGGATAGGATACTGTGACCAATTGAGGTATCTTGGTGTAGCCGGTTCTGCTGTCATAATGGTCCGCAGTGCTAGTTTTTCTTGATGTTTGCTTCTACAATCCGGAGCCCCTGAGAAAATCACTGCTACCATTCCCCTAGGTTTTTGGAATCCTTTGTCCTCGTGGTTGTCTTCTTCTCTTTTCTGATTGTCCTCTTTGGTGTCTTCCTTACTATCTTTTCTTGTGTATCGATCTTTGAAAGTATAGCAATTTCCAATTGTGTGCCTCCCACTAGGGTGCAATGGGCAACGTATGTTTTCAATGTCATCATATCTTCTGGGTTTGGTAAACTTCTTTGATTTGTCGGCCATTGCCACAGTATTGTCTAGTCTACGTTTTCTTTCTTGATGTCTGCTATTTCGATGATTTTGCTTGTTCGAGTTGTCCTAGTCGTTTCTGTCCGGGAACCTTTCTCGTGTTTTTTCTTCTGCAGTAATCATCTTTTCTACTGTTCGTCTGAATTCTTCATTATTTCTCGGATTTTCTTTGCAGAAGTCTTGAAATTGCCACCTAGCCATGATTCCGTGAGAGAAAGCTTCAATTACTTCTCGTTCGGTTATGTCATGCACTTGAGCTCGTAGTTCGCCGAATCGTCGATAGTAATTTCTGAGACTTTCACCTCCCTTTTGCTTGAGTCCTTTTAATTCTGCATGGGTGATTGGATGTGTAATGATTCCTGCAAAATTCTCACAAAAAGCTCTTTGCAAATCCTCCCAATTTCTGATAGATCCTGGGTTCAGTTTGTCGAACCATTGGAGAGGCATGGCTTCTAGTGCCATGGGAAAGAACAGGGTTTTGATATCGTCGTCTCCTCTGGCTAGTTCAATTGATTGTGAATATATTCTGAGCCATTGCCTTGGTTCAGTTTTGCCATCATACTTGGAGTGGTTAGATGGTTTGAATTTGTGAGGTAATCGTACCAATGCAAGCCTGTTCGCGAAACAGGGGAATCTGTCGTGTGTCTTGGTTTCTTTGAATTCGGATTCGGCACCTTCTTCTGGCCAACTGTCGTTCTGACAGGAATAATCTTGTGAGATTGTCTGGGTAGGTACCCTACTCCTAGTCTTCCTTGGTTGTTCAAATCGGTGGCCTTGATTATGTTCCTTCCTACTTCCTTCGTCATGGCTTCCACCCGGCCCAAGTCTTTCGAAAGCGGATTTCCTTTGATTTTGATCTTCTTGCCTGTGGGTTGTTGATCTGGCGGGTAGTCTTGATCGAGCTCTCTCTTCATGCGTTTTTGGGATCGTCGATCGGAGCAAGTCCTGGAGCTGTTCATACTTCTCACTGGGATGTGAAGTTTTTCCAAGTTCTTCTAATGCTTCTCGAATCTTATCGTAAGGTGTATTCGCTGTGCGTCTCCCCTCGACTTCTCGTTGTGATTTTCTTTTGTCGTACTCAGCCAATTCTGACTCGTATCTGATCCAAGCTTCCCTGCGCTGCCTAGCACGGTGTTGACGCCCTTGCTTCAACTTGTTTTTTCTTTCTCTAGCTTGTTTCTAACTATCTGTTTCTCCATCGTAGCCTTGGGCAAAAGGTGATATGTTGGATTCTGATTCATCTGATGATCTGACATTGGGTGCTTCTAGGGGATTTAATGGTGACCGCGGTCGTCGAACCATGAGCACTTCTCGTGCATGAGTCGTTCTGTTATTGGTGTTAGTTTTCATGCTGTCGGAGTTGCTAATAACTTTAGTGGATGCCTCGGTGTCGTAGATCGAGTCTCCTTCTTGGTAGGGTAGAATTGTTGTCGTCGTCGTGCCGACTAGTTGGGTACCGCTGTCCTCAGGAACAGAACCTGGCCAGTGGATGATGCAGTCTTGGGATGTTATTGTTAGCACGAGACCCTCCTGAGCTCCTGTCAGTGGTATCCCGCATCTTGGATTGAAAAATCTTTCGAACTGTCCCTGATAGGATTTTGCCATGTTGTCGAGCCCAAATGGAAAAGAACTCGACTTCTTGGAAGAACTCTGAGGGTAATCCGAGTTGTTTTGGGTTGTGCTCTGGAATCTTGCCAAAAAAGAACTCAGTTTCTTGAAAGCACTCGGATAAAACTTCGCCTTGATGTTTGAATTCGAATCGGATACGAGTGGCCATGAAATCTGATTTGAATCGGATACTGTGAGCTGTGCGAATCTTCTGGTGAGCTGATCCGTTGTAGTTGGTGAAATATGAAATTCTTTATGATGATCTGGATCTTTGAGGAGATGGCCCTGAAGCTTGTCGTTGTTGTCTGCCTCGCAGATCCATGAGCCAAAGATGAAAGTTGATCCCGTCGGGAAGATTTTGTTGTTGAGGTCCATCAAGTTCTCGGATGCAAAGTCGCTGAAATCCCCTACCTGGCGCACCAGCTGTCGATGTTTTACCACCGATAGCCTGCCACGGGGGTACCCAGGGCAGTATGTTCGGGCTTCGGCGTATGCCGAACTCGATGGTTAACGCAAGACACAGTCGATTTATCCTGGTTCAGGCCCTCGATCGTAGATTGAGTAATAACCTTACGTCCAGTCGGCATTAGCCTTTGCGTTGGATTGATTGTCAAGTGTTGTGTTGTGTTGTGTTGTACCATGGTCTCAGGAGTCCTGCCCTCCTTTATATAGTCAGGAGGCCAGAGTCCTAGTCCGTTTATAATGAGATTTCCTAGTAGGATTACTTAATAGCTATACTACTAAGATTACATGGGGAGAATCCTAGTTGGACTAGATATTCTCTCTCCCTTGTGGGGTATCCTGTGGGTCCTGCATCGACAATACCCTTGTTTTCCTTCTGAGCAGCAATAACTTGATCTCGAATAGTGGCTTTAACAATTATGTTGGTCAAGCTACCTTGTTGAATTACTTCTACATTCAATTTCTCCATATCTTGACATAAGGTCAAACCCATTGTTCTCACTGCTAGACAATGGCAATAACTTTTGTGACTAAGAGCATCTGCAACCACATTTGCTTTACCAGGGTGATAATGTACTTCCAAGTCATAATCCTTAATTAGTTCTAACCATCTTCTTTGTCGCATATTCAATTCTGACTGAGTAAAGATATACTTTAAGCTCTTGTGGTCTGTATACATATGGCACGTATTACCAAGCAGGTAATGCCGCCAAATCTTCAGAGCATGAACCACAGCTGCTAACTCCAGATCATGAGTTGGATAGTGTTCTTCATGTTGCTTAAGTTTCCTGGATGCATAAGCAATGACTCGGCATTCTTGCATCAACACACATCTAATACCAATACCTGAAGCATCACAATAAATATCAAATGGCTTCTCGATATCAGGTTGGGCTAATACTGGTGCAGTGGTCAACAGTCTCTTCAAGGTTTAGAAAGCCTCTTCACAATCAGATGACTAGACAAACTTGACTTGATTCTTCAACAATTTAGTTATAGACTTTGATACTTTAGAGAAATCTGGAATAAACCGATGGTAATACCCTGCCAATCCTAGAAAACTCTGAACTTGATGAACTATGGTTGGTGGTTTCCAATCAAGCACCTCCTTCACTTTGCTTAGATCAACTGCAACGCCTTTAGCTAACAAGACATGTCCAAGAAATTGTACTTCCTTAAGCCAGAAATCACATTTGCTGAACTTGGCATATAGTTGATGTTCTCTCAAGCAGGCCAGAACAATTCTGAGATGTTCTGCATGTTCTTTCTTATTCTTGGAATATACTAGGATGTCATCAATAAACACCACTACAAACTTGTCTAGCTCAGGCATGAATACTGAATTCATCAGATACATGAAATGAGCTAGAGCATTTGCCAAACCAAAAGACATCACTAAGTTTTCATATAATCCATATCTTGTGGTAAATGTCGTATTGGGTATATCTTCAGGCTTTATCTTGATTTGGTGATATCCTGACCTCAAATCTATCTTGGAGAAAACTTTTGCTCTGGCCAATTGATCAAAAAGCAAATCTATCCGAGGTAAAGGATACTTATTCTTGATGGTCACTTCATTCAACGGACGATAGTCAATACATAACCTCAGGGTCTCATCCTTCTTTTTCACAAAAATTGCCAGACATCCCCAAGGTGAGGAACTAGGTTGGATAAACCCCTTCTCAATCAATTCTTGCAACTAAGTCTTCAACTCGGCCAATTCCTTAGGTGACATCCTATAAGCTCTCTGAGAAATTGGAGCTGTTCCAGGTTGCAACTCTATGTTAAACTGAACATCCCTATCAGGTGGTAGACCAGGTAAATCTTTAGGAAACACATCTGAAAATTCACACACTACCAGGATATCTCTAATCTCTTTGACAGCAGTTGCACAAACCTTGCCCACTGATCTTCTTAAGGTTGGAAGTTGGTTGAGAAGTTGAGAATTACTATCAGGCAAACTCACCCTTAATGTCCTATTCAAAGCATCTATAACAGCCTTATACTGATACATCCAATTCATTCCCAAGATTACATCTATATCTTGATCCTTAAGGATAATCATGGTAGTGGGAAAAATATGCCCACCTAGGTTTACGGGTACCTGGTATACCATTTCCTTAGTACACAGACGTCCCCCGGGTGACTATATAAAGAAACTTTTCTTTGTTGCCCCAATTGAAATTTCATGCTTTACCACAAATGTTCTATTGATGAATGAATGTGATGTGCCAGAATTAAAAAGTATAACTGCAGGGTGATTAGCAACAAGAAACATACCCATTATCATTGGTTCCCCTTCTGGAATTTCTTCAGCTTGAATATAGAACACCCGTCCTATCTTCCTCTCATCTTTGCCCTTCTGAGCATTCTAATTGGGGTTCTTGTTTGGTGCCTGATCCTGTTGTTAATTGGCAGGGGCCTTCTGATAATTTTGATTAGCCTGCCTGGGATATGGATATTCCCTGGAGAAATGACCAGTCCTTCCACAATTATAACATAGATAATTGTGACCCTGGGACGTTGGAGCATTGCCACCAGGAGTATTGGTCGACTGTGAATTCGGGTAGGTTATAGCATGACGGACATTTGACTGCTGCCCGGCTTGAGACTACGGCGGAAGATAATGTAACACCCCGGTGTTACATTGTAATGTTTTGCTAAAACATCGCAGGAGCATCATGTATATGTGCATATGTGTGTAAATTGGAGTATAAATCAATATACGACATTTGAAACGTTTATCCGAAACGGGAAATAAATGTTAAGTTTCATGTCGCTTTATATTGTTTAGTATTCTAAACGGATTTTTATTAAATAAAAATGATGTAGATCGTGTATGTGAACTTTAATAAAATTTGTAGTACGAACTCAGTAGTCGACAATGAAACAGGTAGCTCGGAATTAGAATTCGACGCGAAACCGTTCGAAGTTTAAGTCATTTCGCGTAAGCTATAAATGGGTCGACGAAGCCACTTTTGGTAATTTGTAGAAAACCCGTGCACGTCATCTGCTTCGGACAAGCCATCACTGACCATGGTCACCACTGTGCCTTGGTTGCCTGCCACCGCACGCAAGCACACTGTGCACGAGTCCTATCAGCTCTGCACTCGCGTGGGTCGACCACGCGGACAGTTGCCTGGGCACGTCTCACTGTCTTCCGTCGTCATGTGCACGCGTACCTTGTGTTAATGACCATGGATGTGCCAACGCCTCTGTCTCCGTTGAAGCCATGGCCAACGGTACCTCTTGCTTCCAATTCGACGTGACCGTAGAGCGTTAATGAAATTCGTCGCGTCCGTGGCTCCACGAGACAGCCAGCAGCTTGATTGACACCACCTTGCCCATTGTAGCACCTCACTGTGCTTCAATTTTGGAAGCATAGCTCTGCCTGCTCCATAAGAACGAGGTGAACTGCGCCGTCGTCCATCCACTGAACCAGAGCATACTAGTTCAATTCACTGCACTGCTAGCTTCTCCTCCAGCTGCTCATCGCACTGCCCACTTCTTTCAAGGCTCCACCGCCGTTTTGCGTCTTCTTCGTGGCCGGCGGAAGATCGCCCGAGCAGAGCAAGCTTACAGCAGTCGGCGGTGCGTTACTGTTCATCTTAGCTTGCTGACATCATCATGACGTCACCCCTACGTCACACGTGTTTGTGGCCGCTTTTCATGTAGGAAAATAAAGCCGTAATACGTTGAAATACGCCTCTGGGCCAGTTTCCTGCGCTTGTAGCCGCGCTGGGCTGGCCTGCCTGCCGCTGCCGCTGGCTGGGCCGCGCTGCTTGCGCTCGCGGCCTGCCTGCGTCCGGCCTACTGGCCCGCTGCCGCTGCTGCGCCGCTGCTGGGCCGAGTCGAGCCATGGGCCGCAAAACATGTTTCAGTTTCTTTATTTCCTGAGAATAGAAATGCTTAGTTATTTTAGTTATGAATCCAACTTCGATAAATCGTAGTAAATGGTGTAGATGTCCTAAAATAGTGAAACCAAGTTTGTTAGGTTCACAAAAATACCATCTACTTATTAGTATAGTTAGATTGCAGTTAGCTATTATGATGATAGGTTCATAAATTTTAATTAGCGAGCTTAGCATTATATAGATTAATAATTGTAGGA